>NW_016803705.1:174937-199629 GCF_001698545.2 Rhinopithecus bieti | reverse complement strand
AAAAAAAAAAAAAAAACCAGAAGAGCCACTACCCTGACCCCTACCTGTAGGGTTTAATTTTGCCTCTTTTCATTCATCTAACTAGAACCTAGAAGTATGTACTCTTGCAACTGGCTTAGTTTATTCAGTATTGTTGGCGAGATTGTATTGTTCATTCTCACTGTTGCATCCTATTCCATCCTGTGAATACATCAGTTTCTTCATACATTGTATTGCTGATGGGCATTTGGGTGGCCTCCAGTGCTGCCATGAACATTCTAGAACATGTCTTTTGGTAAATTTGTGGATGCACTCTTGCTACATAGCCAGAAGCAGGACTGCAGGAACATGGGGTTTGCCTATGTCCAGTGTTAGTTGATACTCTGACCTCTTTAAAGGCACTTTTAGTATTCTACATTATGTTACTCGTTATTTGTGAACTTACTTCATTTTCCTTACCAGAGTGTAAGTGATTATTTTAGTGAATACATATTACTTATGCCCTGCCTCATTTTAAAATAAGGGGTCTAACATGCAATATAAGATAGAAAACTGAAGTGAAAAGCAGGAAGGAAAATAAGGGCGGGAGGTGGGGTTTGGGGGATGAAGTGAATGTAAGGTAATGGCCAAGATACATTCCACAAGGTCTTCAACATTTTTTAAAAAGCTGGTCTGCAGGCTGGGTGCAGTGGCTCACACCTGTCATCCCAGCACTTTGGGAGGCCAAAACAACAGGCAGATGGTTTGAACCCAAGTTTGATATCAGCCTGGTCAACATGGTGAAACCCTGTCTCTATGAAAAATTAAAAAAAAAAAAATTACTCATGTGTGGTGGTGCAGGCCTGTAGTCCCAGCTCCTTGGAAGAATGAGGTGGGAGGATCACTTGGGCCTGGGAAGTCTAGGCTGAAGTGAGCCATGATTAAGCCACTGTACTCTAGCCTTGGTAACAGAGTAAGACCCTGTCTCAATAAATATAAATAAAAAGAAATAAAAATAAAAGCTAATCTATAAATGTGGTTGAGCTTCCTGACAGCCAGTACAAAGAGAGAACCAAGTTACACAATTAAATCTCACAAGAGAAAAGTCCCAACTGTTCAGCAATGTTGCTATTTCTGGTTCTGAGATTTAAAAATGTAAATTCAAGTATTCCTAGAGGGGATGTTATTTGACATTGAAAATGAAGATCCCGACTTCATTGCAGTAATAGCAGTAAGAAATTTTAGTTTCTCCCCTCCGCTTCTAACCACCCTGAATATGGACATGCCCAAGCACAGTTCATTACAAGTAACTCCTTAAAGGAATCAACACAATCCAGATACACAATTCTCAAAAGTCCTGACTACAGAGGGAAAAAAAGTGGGTTCAAAGTGTGGTCCAGGGACCACTAGGGGTCTCTGAAACCTTTCCAGGGGGTCTGTATGGTCAAAACTATTTTTAGAAAACTACTAAAGCTTTTTTGCCCTTTTTACACTCGTCCTTTTGTGGATGTGTACAGAGGAGTTTTCCAGAGGCCACGTGATGTGTGATAGAGCAACAGATCGAATGCAGAAGCAGATGTGAGAATCCAGTTATTCCTGTTAAGCCAGACATTAAGGAGATTTGCAAGTTATTTTTTGTCTTGGAAAATAAGTTTTCACACAAAAATGTCATATTAACCTATAAGTTTGTTATTAATATTTTGAAGTGACTTAATAAACATTTCTCAAATTTGTTTTAATTTCGAATACAGTAAGTATCTATAGATGTAACCCACATAAACAGAATCACTTTGGACTTCTTGATTTTAAGAGTGTAAAGGTGTCCTGAGAGTAAAAGTTTAAGAATCTCTGACATAAAGATTTCCCCCAAAAGTTGCTGCTTGTTCCCAATTTCCAAGAGATAATCTAAAAAAACTGTCCTGTGATCAAATATATTTGGGAAATGTTATGCCTTTCTTGGAAATCAGAAAAATTAGAAGCAAATAAACATAATCAACTTTAGCTCTGTTTCCTGAATGGATTTGACTAAGGACCCCCTCTTTCAAGCGCTCTGTCATCATCTTGGGGGCACACCTGGGAAACTCATGGATAAATCGCAAGGCCCTCTGTCAGTCCTCATAAATAGCATCTCTTACAACTTGGCCTCTGTCACGTGTGGACAGCAGAGAGTCTGAAGTTAACATCTCTGGCAACATGTAGAGTGATCCTTCTATAAACGTCAAGGCGACTGAGCAGGACAGACAGTCCCTTTATCTCTGCAAAGAGGTGAGCTGAGGGCAGGAACAGGCCGGGGACAAAGACTCCACTCAGGAGATAAATCTCGGTCTGTTCCATCCAAGACAGTCAATCGAGTCCCCATAGTTCTTCTCTACAGAACTCAGACACAGTCATCTTAGCCTGGACATCTTCCAAAGCAGATGGTACCACATGCTCGCTTCGGTCATAAAGAAATCTCAATCATGCTCCCACAGAACGTTTGACTCTAAGTTATATAAATTCCTGGTGCCCTTTCCAAAAAAGAAAAAAAAAAAAAAAAAAAAAAAAAATGGTCAAATGTACCACTCATGAGTCAACTTCTTTTACTGGATTGTGAACTGTGAACTGTAAGTCAATTAAATTTTAGGGAATGCCTACCAAAAATGTTGACTTTGGTTTTAGAACTATCAACCTTATGTCTTCTTGACAGTAATTACATAATTGGGCCAGCTGTCTGTTAAGAAAACTCCAGGTTCACAATAATAAAATTATGTCATCAGGCAGCTCATAGACAGCCTACAGTAATACGCAAGACATTCCGATGTAAAAATGAAAAAAGTGTGCCACTTCAGAAGCATATCATCTAGTAAGAGGCTAGACAGAGCAAAGGAAGGAGGAAGGAAGGAAAGGGAGGGAGGGAAGGAAGGAAAGAGGGAGGGAGGGAGGAAGGGAGGGAAAGAAGACAGGTTGAGCATTCCTAATCTGGAATCTGAAATGCTCCAAAATCTGAAACTTTTTGAGCACCAACATAACACAAGCAGAAAATTCCACACCTGACCTCATGTGATGGTTTTAGTCAAAAGTTTGCTTCACGCACAAAATTATTTTAAAATATTGTATCAAATTGCCTTCAGGCTACATGTATAAAGTATATGAAACATAAATAAATTTCATGCTTAGACTTGGGTGCCATCCTCAAAATGTCTCATCATATATATGCAAATATTCCAAAATCCAAGAAAATCTCAAGTCCAAAACACTTCTGTTCCCAAGCTTTTCTGGATAAGGGATACTCAGCCTGTCTTCTCACTTTCATCTTTGCAGCACCTAGTGAGGTACCTGGTAGAGCGTCACCATTCAATAATATTTGTCTTAACAAACTTGTTATTTGCCTCTAAAATGTTTACCTGAGTACAAAGAGATGAATCGCATACAGATATCTAGTCAAATATAATCTAGTCAAACTGTACTTCTCGGCACTATAATTTAATTGCTTTACAAAAGACGATTTACGAAAAGACACCGCTGCAAAGTAGAAATAAATCATTTTAATGTTTATTTTTTCACTTCCACTAATTGATTATTGATTTCTACACAAGTGTATGCATCTAGTTTGACTTGCTTCATATTTATTTTCCAACATGGTGTAATCTTCAGCATGAGGTGCACGAAGTACCTTGTCCTCAAAGAGCTTTATCAACTTGAACATTTTCAAAGAGCTCTATAAGGCAGCTCAGCATGGCAGTTTTTTACTGAAATCTCTTATCTGGAAGATGGCAAAATAGACCCGGAGCTTCCCGAGCCCACTGGTTGCTTGTATTCATATCACAGCTCGCTTGAGTAAGTGGTAACGACAGAATAATAAGCAGATTGCTCCAAACCCAGCTGGGTGAGATAGCTTCATTTTTGGAAAATCAACTGAATCACGAAAACCTTCCTAATGGTATAATTTGTTCCAGAGTTCTTTTGATACTTAAGAAGGGAAATATTAATCCTTGTGCACAGTCTTTTATTACAAACACTCTTATTTATGGTATTACAGAGTTTTCTTCTCCAGCCGTCATTCTCTGGTGAGGTGACTGACTGTACCCCATGCAGAATTGAAAGCATGAAGAAATCTCCTTTCTTAATCAGAGCTGGTGACAGCCTTCTCATTTCCTGCCAAATGGATCAGACCACACTTTTAACCCTATGGAAAGAAACAGGAACAAAAACAGGATTCATTTTTAAATGTCCTTCCACTTTCCTCCACCCCAAACAAACAAAATGACATCAGAATTGAGCTGTGCAATTTACAGTGTAGTTTGAGATGGTGTGAGCAGGCTGCCGGAACCCTGGCATTAAATGGCCAGGAAGCCATGGCAGCCATAAGGGACTTTTAAATGGCTCAGGAATTGTACCCCATAATAGGAAGACCTACATCTGGTCTAGTTAAAAATAAACAAATAAAAAAGAATGTTGCCACAGATTATAAGAGCTTTGGTTAATAAATGAGAAACCTCTCATTCCTGGCTAACTTGGATCCTCTTAAAGGAACTAACCATTCAGTCATAAAGGAAGCTTTTTAGCCCTTGTGCAAAGCAGAACCCCACATCAATTCAAATAGCTGACAAGAAAACACTCTTTTCCCATGAGGGGGGTGTTTAAATAGGTGCTTGGTAAATAAGTCGGCCAAACAGCTATTCAGGTCTCATATCTAATCGCGCACTTGTTAACATTTTTATGTCCACTTACAAAATGGAAAAGAGGAACCTGGCAAACATGCAAAAAGTATTCTGGAGTGAAATATGAGAATGAAGTCTTGGGTGGCATCTATAAATGGCAACCGTTGAGAAATAAATAGCAAAATCACAATCTTGTCTCTAAGCTAAAAGGCATTTTCCTACTCTCCATGCCAAGGCAAATACACACAAACCACACAACACAGTAACACAAACGAGATTTGGTTTTGATTTTTTTTTTTTTTTTTTTTCAGTTTACCTGGTGGCGTGCACATCCCTTGAACAATTCCAGACCGATTTATGCGTGCTTCTCCCTCTCTGAGAAACACGAGAGAAACATCATTCTTTAGAAGTGGGGGGGGGGAGAGAGAAATCTTTGTATTCACATGGGACAATTATAAAACAGTGTTTATGAGTGCTGTTAAATTCAGATATGCTATTATGCAGAGCTTTTAGGTTGTGGAAGTTAGATCCTATAATGCAAAAGAGATTGGGTATTTTCAAAAGAATAAAGAAATCCATACTTCAAAAGAAAAGCTCCCCAACTAACATCTTTTCTCTGTGATCTCAGCATTTTGGAAAGACAAGAAAACAACAACAAAAAAAGAACAATTTTGAAAGAACTGGTGGGTGTGATATCACGAGGGAAAAGCTGCTGAATTGGAGGAACAAGTACAATTAAGAAAACGATGTAGTTTATATGTCTAAAATGCACTCCACTGAAGGACTAGACTCAGAGCTAAATATGCTATGTTTTTGATAGGAAATAGAGCAGAAAATTAATCTTTGGGTGGGTGGCTTTGGTTTGGATAATTGAAGCTTCCCTAATTGATTGCAGGTGCTGTGCCAATTAGTAAGCGCATTGTAGCGACAGCAACTAAGCCAGTCTCTTTGGAGATGTCCAACAGGCAAGGGCCAAGAGAAATTGGGCATTTCATATCTGTGGGCTTGAAGCACTCTGACACATCTTTCGAAGTGGTTTAGAATAAACCCAAGGTCTGTGAAAACAAAGAGTTATTATTTTAAGTATCTTGACAAACAAATGGCAGTTTTTCAGGAGAAAGTCTTAGAGCTGAAGGACATTTACAACTAAATTATAGTAATGAAATGTCATAATCGGACCTTTGTTTTAATCAGGCTGAGTGTTTCTTTAAATCCACATTTAGTTCTTATTTAGTATCAGGCCATTTTCTTTACTCCAGCCTCTGGATTCTCATAAAGTTACACAAACATAAAGGTACAAGAAACAGGGTTTGGCCAAATCTAATATTCATTGAAATTGCTTCTCTAGTCATGTGACAGACAGAAAGTCAATCCTAAATGACCGACCTGATAGTTTTATCAATACTAAGTTTTGCTGTGGCAAATAAAACACTGGGCAACGGGGATTATGGGAATCCTGAATGCAAGTCTAAGAGGGATGGAGAGAACACATAGGATACTCAGGCCTATTACAGGCAACAAGTGGCCTGATGGTTTCACTGTTCCTCTCTGAAAAAGAGCGGGTAAATGGCAACCAAGATTCTCTCAAGATATATCAAAAGATTTCTTCCATCTAGAGTGGATATTATGGAGCCTCTAAAATGTTAGACTTTCTGAAATAACTCAACACAAAAGGTGTCCTCATTTCTTAAGACATTAAATCATTGTAGAACTGAGCCCCACCACCCTATAGACATGTAAGTCTCAAATCATGGATGTCTTGAACATGCTCTTGGAAGATGCCAACATGTAAAAGTCCACAGTCATCAGCCTTGCCAGGAACAAAAATAGAAATCATTTTCTATAACTAAAAGGTCTATTTTCTGATACTACGGAAGAGGGAAGATTTGAGGTTTTTTTTTTTTTAGATTTGAGTTTTAAAAAATAATTATCAGAAAGCATTCTAGACTTAGAGATTTAATAAAATCAGACATCCTGGTGTACCAAACACGTTCTCCAGAGGCAGGTACTGCAAAGCAAAAGAAGCTGGCAGACTGCCAAGCATCAAAGGAAGCTGACTTTTGGTGGCAAGGACAGAATGCCTAATTGTGTTCTAACCTCTTATGATGCAATGGAGAACCAAGTGAAGAGAAAGAAATCCCTGTCTTCACACTTTCTTGCTAATTGCTAATGAGGCTGAAGCAAGGCTGAAGATTTATTTTAAATAGACCATAATCTCTTTATAATCCTTGTCCTAATGCAACCACCTCTGTAGTTTGGCTTGGTCAGGAAATTTAAACCACTTTGCTGAGCCAGTTCCTACCAAATGATAACCAGGTATTAGCGTCCTATCTACATCCCCTGGTTCTTTAATCCATTAATGTTTTATAAATAAGGCCAAAGCAGTCTTATGTAAATTCATGATATAACACAAAGACACTTTATTTGTGAATGCAGAATACGCTAAGAGGAAAACGGAAACTAGTCCCTCACAATTTAGCAATGCATCTTGATTGAGGTTGACAGTAAGTTTCTATTTCCCTATCTTTGGAAAACAGCAAATGTATGTAAACCTCAGGAAAAGGGTAATGGCAGAAGTCAGGGGTTTAACTATGTAAAAAAATCAGGATAAACGTATTACCAACTTCACTAGTGAGTACATTTCTATCAGGAGTGAAATGATTTAAACCCAACTATGGCACACTGGGTAAAAAAACTCCCCACTCCAGTGTCTCAGCAAGCTCAACTCTGCCCCCTGGTGCTAAGGCAGTGGTGTGATTTGTAGTTTTAACTGAGGACGTTATCTCTAGTCCAGGGGCCAAAGTGTAATATTAAAACTAGTAATACATGCAGACTGGCTGATTTTTTTTTTTGTACGGTAGTAAAAGAATCTACCTAATAATGTTTAAGTCTTTGAAAACAAAAACATATCCTTATATTAAATGTCCACACTGGGAAATATATTGACTGTGTGACTTGTTACTTGAACATTCACATCAATGCAACTACTGCAGGACACCCAAGCCCCAGCTCCCTCAGCAGTCTCAGGATTACTGGTTGAGGGTGCTCTAGTGGAGGACCAGCAGATAGAAACCTAAAATAAAAAAGCAAATGAAAGCTGGTGCAGGGTATGACCTTGGGAATCTACCTCCCCATTTCCTTCTGCCAATAAATAGTTAAAATAAAAGCTACTCCGCAGGGCGCAGTGGCTCACACCTGTAATCCTTGCACTTTAGGAGGCCGAGGCGGGCGGATCACCTGAGGTCAAGAGTTCAAGACCAGCCTGGCCAACATACCGAAACCCTATCACTACTAAAAATACAAAAATTAGCCAGGCATGGTGGCGGGTGCCCACAATCCCAGCTACTTGGGAGGCTGAGGCAGAAGAATCACTTGAACCTGGGGGGCGGCTGTTGCAGTGAGCTGAGATTGCGCCACTGCACTCCCGCCTGGGTGACAGAGCAAAACTCTGTCTCAAAAAAGAAAAATAAATAAATAAAATAAAATAAAAGCAACTCACAATTTGAATTGTGACAAATGGCAAAATTTGAACGTGGGCTGTATATTCCATACAAGTTGAATATATTCCCTTATCTGAAATTGGTTGGGAACAGAATTGGTTTGGATTTAGGATTTTTTTCAGATTTTGGAATATTTGCATATATACATAACAAGGTATCTTGGGGATGGGATCCAAGTCTAAACATTAAATTCATTTGTTTCATATACATCTTATATACATAGACTGAAGACAATTTTATACAATGTTTTTAATAATTTTGTGCATGAAACTAAATTTATATTAAGTACTTATGTGTGGAATTTTCTACTTGTGTCATTTTGGAGCTCAAAAATTTCAGATTTTGGAGCATTTTCCATTTTCAGATTAGAAATGCTCAAACTGTAATAGCACTGCATCAATGTTAAATTTCCTAGATTGGAAAACCGTATTGTGATTATGTAAGAGAATGTCCTCATTCTTCAGAAATACAGGCTGAAGTGTTTAGGAATGAAAGCTCCCAATGTCTTCAACCTACTCTCAAATGGTTCAGCAAAATAACGGTAATAATTATAATATATAGAAATATAACTGTATCTGTATATATGTATGTATCTATATATGTTATATATGGGGGAGAAAGCAAATGTGGCAAAATGTTAACAACTGGTAAATCAAGGTGAAGGACAATATAGGAATTTACTGCACTGTTCTTGGATCTTTTGTCAGTTTGAGATTCTTTTATTTATTTATTTACATTTTTTTGAGATGGAGTCTTGCTCTGTCACCCAGGCTGGAGTACAGTGGCGTGATCTTGGCTCACTGCAACGTCTGCCTGCCAGGTTCAAGTGATTCTGCTGCCTCAGCCTCCCCAAGTTTGAGTTTCTTTTTTAACTAACAAAAACCACATAACTGTACAACACGCATAGGAAAGTCCAACACCATTTTGACTCTTTCATGGTGATTATTTCAAAGAAGCGATGTTTTAAAAAGTAGCAAATATAAAATTTTTTTCAAAGTTTTCAGGGCAGCCATGTTGCTGCTGGTACCTAGACACATACGCCATCTGCCTCTGGGGTATTCCAGAACTGGAGGTTCACTGGTGGCGAGTGGGAACCAGGGGCCAAGGGGAAGCCATATGTCCGCAGAAGCAAGTGTGATGAGAAAGAACCAGGGACTGAGCGGGAAACCAAATGACTACAGGAGCAAGTGTGACCCAGTTGGCTGAAGGGGACCAAGTGGGCACTTGAAGCACTGCACTCCTCCCAACAGTGTCAACAGGTCTGTTTCCTCACCGGAGCCTGCTTGAATCCAGGGAACTGTGTAATGCCAGTTAGAAAACAAGACCAGGTCAGCCTGTGCATTTCATTCAATTATATGGGGAAAGGACTGAAAAGCATATTCTAAGTGCTTGGCATGTCATAAGGAAAATGTTCTTACAAGGTAAGAATTCTTTCTGCATCCGGTGATCTCTAGTATCCTGTGCTGCCTAGGCAGAGCATCCTTTCCGGCTGGGGCAGCAAAGTGCAGCAGAAATCAACAGGACCGAGAAGCAGCAGAACGGAGGCCTCATAGCTCTCCTCTGTGGCCTTTCACTTGGCTGGCTGTTGAACATTCTTCACTGTCTCAAGGCATTGAGAGGCAGGGCATTAAGTACAGGCAAGGTTAAGGGAGTTAGGGTCTAGTGTCCACCCAGCAACTAATGTGCTGAATAACCTTGCACAAGTCACTAAATGAGGGGATGGAAATGAGCTCAAGCCCCTTCTGGCAAAACCCTATGATTTTATGCTTCTGAACATCCAATTAAAATTTCAAATGAAGAAGATCACAGAAAATATCTCATTCTGTCTAATTTCACAGGCTGGCCTCAAATGCATGCTATTTGTAAAAGGCCATATTCAGGGTCACTGTCTAGTTCTAGGAAACAAAGACAGATTAGCCATCTGTACTCTTCCCTAACTGTGACCTCTGCAGACCAAACACACTATGCCAACATGGTGAAAGCTACAAAGCGTCTGGGACTCCCTCCAGAAGTACAGCAGAACTGTACCCAGACTTCTGGTTTTGGGTCACTGACCCACTGATGCCATCATCTGCCCAGTGCTCATTTCAGTACTTGAGGTATCATGTACAGAACTGACCTTGTACTCCACATAACACTCAGGAAAGCCTTGCTGACTTAACAAAAGAGCTGAAGATCATGCTGAATGCCAAAATGAAATCCAATAAGGCAGTCTGGTGATAGTGGCTGCCTGCTCTGCAACCACAGAAAATCTCCTTGGCTTTGTTTCACCTAAGCAGGCGTCCCCTTCTTTTCTGCTGCCTGTAGGCTTGTTCCAGCAGAGACCCTGGAACATACCTGTCCCCATACCCATGCTGGCAGAGGTGAAGGGCCCGAACCTATCTGACACTTGGCTCTACATGGACTGCCTTGCCAGTTGCCGGCCCTAAGTCTTGCTTTTACTAGTAACCCAGTTCTCAGGGACTAGGCTTCTGCCCTGTCCATCCAAGAATTGATGGGCTTCTGCCCAGTAGTCTCAGAATCCTGGGGAATGAAATGTATGAAGGACAGTCAGGACAGAAGGCCTAACAAGAAAGGCTAACAGGAGTGGCTGAAAGGCAGGGGCAAAAGAGCAAACCCAGGAGGACCTTCCACAGTGGAGACGCCCAGGGAAGACAGTGCTCCAAGGAGGGAGAGGATGGCCTAGAGTTGATGCCTCTTACTCATAAATGACCTGACTTCCTGTGTCAGAAAGGGAATAGACGCCATCACCTGGAAGTGCCCACAACTTGCCAGCATCAAACCTAGATATGGCAGCATCCATGCCATCCTCCCTCCTGAGCTGGTGGAAGAGGTGCCCTGCCTTTGGTCCACAGCTCTTTCCTCTACCTGAGCTCAGGATCCTATGCCACCTCCCACTCTGTGGACTGTCTTCTCTCTCTAGCAGCTTTCTCTGTCTAAGACTTTCTTGGCCCTCCATCTCTTCCAGCCAAAACTAAAACAAACTTTTTCCAGACCCTGTGACCTGCTGGAAACTTTGCCATTCTCCTCTCCATACAGCCAAACATCTATAAATAGTCAACTTAATACACTATGTACTCTTCAATCCACTGCAACCTGCCTTCTGCCTACTTCCAAACCACTGAAAGCATGTTTAACAATATAACCAATCACTTTTCACCTCTTTCTGTTAAATTTAATAGATATTTTCACTTACCTCTTTTACCGTCTCTAAGCAGCCTAACCCTGCTGACCACACTCCCTTTTCATGAAGAGCTGTCTTCATGGGGCTTGTGACTGACGCCTCTCCTGGTTTGAAATCTGTCTAGCCACTCCTCCTCAGTCTCCTTAGTGGGCCTTTCTCCTCCTCTGACCGCCTGTGCTTCAGTCCTTCTGACACTGGTGCTCCCCAGCACACTGTCCCGGGCCAGCTTGCCCCTTAAAATCTCTGAACGCTGCCTGGGAACCCTTACCTACTGCAAAGACCTGATTCCCAGCCACATGCTGATGATGCTCCATCTCCAGCTACAGCTCGCATCCGGCGTCTCAGCCCCAGATCGGTATAGCCCACTGTCCATGGGAAATCTCCAAGAGCACATCAGCTACCTCAACCTCAAAAGCTACCTAAATGCTCAAAAGCAAACTAACTTGTCTTTTCACCCCTAAAACCAATTCCTTCTTGCTAATGACCAGCATCTCCATCTCCTCAGCTGCTGGAGCCAGAACACTGGGTGCCATTTTTCTTCTTTGCCCCGTAGCTAATCAGCCACAAATCCCTGTAGAGTTTACTTCTTTTCTGTTTTTTAAATGAGACAGAGTTGCGCTCTGTTGCCCAGGTTGGTTTGAACTCCTGGGCTCAAGCGATCCTCCTGACTCAGCCTCCCAAACTGCTGGGATTACAGATGTGAGCCACCACACCCACCAGTTTGCTTCTTAAATGTGGCTCCCAAATGCAGTCACTTCTCTCCACTCCCATAGCCACCACTCTGGTTTAAGGTACAGTCACCTCTCCCCGAGGTCACAGGAAATACAGCCTTCCTGTCCCCAGATTTGACCCTTCCAGCTTCTAGTTCACATATATCAATCCGAGTGACGCTTGTAAAGAGTGAATATGATCACTGCTCTTAATAACATACAGTCCTGTGTTGCTCAGCTGTATGAGTACATTCTGAGAAATGCATCCTTAGGGGATTTCATTGCTGTGAGACCATCATAGAGTGTACTTGCACAAAACTAGACAGCATAGCCTACTACACACCCAGGCTATGTGATATAGCCTATTGTTCCTAGGCTACAAACCTGTACAGCATGGTACTGTACTGAATACTGCAGGCAACTATAAACACGGTAAGGATTTGTATATCTAAACATAGCTAAACTAGAAAAGGTACAGTAAAAACACTGTATAATATATTTTCCAAATGGTATTCCCATAAAGGATATTCACCATGAATAAAGTTTGCAGGACTGGGAGTTGCTCTGGGTGGGTGAGTGAGTGAGTGAGTGGAGTGAATGTGAAGGCCTAGGACATCACTGTACACTACTGCAGACTCTATAAACACTGCACACTTAGGCTACACTACATTTATTTTTTTAAATTTCTTTCTTCAGTAATAAATGAACCTCAGCTAACTTTTTTACTTTGTAAACTTTTAATTTTAAATCTTTTGACTCTTATAATAATATTTAGCTTAAAACACAAACATGTATAGCTGTAGAAAATATTTTCTTTCTTCATATATCTTCATTCTATAGTCATCTTTCTATTTTAAAATTATTATTATTTTTTCCTTTTTAAACTTTTGTGTGAGAAACTAAGATACAACACATATATTAGCGTAGGCCCACACAGGATCGGGATCTTCAGGGAATCACTAGGCGACAGGAATTTTTCAGCACCATGATAATCTTTTGGGACCACTGTCATACACGTGGTCTATCGCGGGTCAAAATATGATGCAGCATATAACTATACTTCAATAACCCTCCGCTGGCTGGACTTCCAAGACACCAAAGGGTTATTGGAGCACTGTAATTAAGCAAATGAGATGATCAAATGTGGATGATGTGACAACAAACTTTTCAAAAGCCACAGCAGAAGACCTGCAGTTCTATACATTTTCCAACAGACAAAAACAGAGTTTCCAGTTACAAATTCTTACCAAAGAAGTAGTAACAGATGTATGTCAGAAGGAAGAAAACTGAAGCTAGAAAGGAGTGAGATGTAAGAAGGGTCAGTAGGTAAAGAACGCAGGTGAAGATAAACAGTCAGTGACCAGATACAATAGTCCTGGTGTTAACTGATTTGCTGAGTGATAGGCACCAGGCAGGACAAATATATTATGAAAGGTGCATGGGACAAAGGCTAAGGCATTATAAGGACCTTCTATTGTTCAAGGGTAAAGATACTGGCTAACTCTAAATTTTAATTACAAAAGAACACAAATAGAATCTAAAACTTTCAAACTAGTAGAGGGAAGAGAAGAATAAAGAAGGCTTGAGGCAGAAAAGAAGAAAAAAGGAAGCATAGAAATAGAAGAGAAGGTCGGGCGCAGTGGCTCATGCCTGTAATCCTAACACTTTGGGAGGCTGAGGCCGCCGGATTGCCTGAGCTCAGGAGTTTGAGACCAGCCTGGGCAACATGGTGAAACCCCATCTCTACTAAAATACATAAAGAATAAATAGCTGGGCGTGGCGGCATGCGCCTGTAATCCCAGTTATTTGGAAGGCTGAGGCAGAAGAACTGCTTGAACCTAGGAGGCACAGGTTGCAGTGAGCTGAGTACTTGCCACTGCAGTACAACCTGGCGACAGAGCAAGACTCTGTCTCTCTCTCAAAAAAAAAAAAAAAAAAAAAAAAAAAAGAAAACACAAAATAAGGTGAGAAAAATAAATGCAAACATGTCAGTAAATAGAATAAATTAAAATTAATCAAATCTAATAGTTAAAAGAGATTAACGGGTCAGATTAAAATATCTAGTTTATGTTGGTTCTAAGATATTCACATAAGGACAAAGGCTGCATGTATGAGGAGAGAAACAGATAAGCCAGGAAAATATTAGAAGGAATCTGGGCTGAGCACAGTGGCTCACACCTGTAATCCCAGCACTTTGGGAGGCTGAGGTGGGTGGATCAACTGAGGTCAGGAGTTCGAGACCAGCCTGGCCAACATGGTGAGATCCCGTCTCTACTAAAAAATAGCCAGGTGTGGTGGTGGGCGCCTATTAAGTAATCCCAGCTACTCGGGAGGCTGAGGCAGGAGAATTGCTAGAACCTGGGAAGCGGAGGTTGCAATGTGCTAAGATTGCCCCATTGCACTCCAGCCTCCAGCCTGCCTCCAGCCTGGGCATCAACAGCGAAACTCCGTCTCAAAAAAAAAAAAACAGAAAAAGAAAGGAATCCAGTAGCACAATAAAATCAGATAAAATAGAGATGGGGAAGAACAGTGGAAATAAAGAGAATTCTTATATAATAATACTTAGAAAAAATTATCCAGAATATTCTAGATTGTACGCACCTAATAACGTGGCCGCAGGACATCCAAATACAAACAGAATTAAGAAGCTTGATCTGTAATTAACATACACAGATACAGAATTCTGTACCCAACAATAGCCACCATTCCAAGCACACAGGCAATATTTACAAAAACTGACCTGTACCAGGCCCCAAAGCAAATCTTGACCAGTGTCAGAGAATCAAAATCATAGAGTTCACGTTCTCTGACCACAAATGCAAATAAGATAGAGACCAGCAACCAAAAGTCACCGGAAAAGACCATTGTGGCTGCTCGGTAGAGAATGGGCAGTAGGTGGGGCACAATGGAAGCAGCTCAGTCCCAGGAATGGGTGGAGCGAGGTGGACAGGACAAGCGTGGGAAGAGCACGATGGAAGGAAGTGACTGACCATGTTGTTTGGTTAGGTGCAGCCCACACCCAGCACAGTGCCAGGTACCTAGCCATTGCCAGAATCCAGGTTTCTTCTAAAAAAGAGAGTGAGATGCTAAATAAATGCTAGTTGAATGTGTTGGAATGAGCTGAAGCTCCCACCACACAGTGGGTTTCCGTGACCTGATAATGAACACCTCACCCCAGTTTACTGCGAGGTCAGCCAGCTCCAGGCCTATCCACCTGCTAAAATCTCCATGTCTCACATTCCCACCCTTGTGGCTCACTATTTTGTAAATATTTTAATGAAATGTCTAATAGAAGACTATATACTAGGTGTTTCCACACCTGTTACCTCATTTAATTCACCCCAAACCCTGTAAATTCAATCCAGTGAACTACACTGCTACAGATGAGGAAACAGGCAGGGCTCAGAGAGCTGAAGTAACTTAGATGAGGGTCATTCATCTAGTAGGCTATGTAGACACTCATCTCCCCTACTGCCTTTTCTTGCCCCCTTAGACAAGCAGTATGCTGTCTTGGTTTAGGGATTAAGGATACTAATTCCAGTCCCAGCCAGATCTGTGACTCATCAGCTGTGGGTCCTTGTGCAAGTAATTTAACTGTTTCGCACCTCAGTTTATCCACATATAAAATGGGGATGATGATCATATAGCAGCTGCCACAAAGGGTTGTTATCAACACTAAATGGGTTAATACATAGGAAGTGCTTAGAAGAGTGCCAAACATACAGTAAACTTCCCACAAATATTACCTGTTCAGCAATATTTACCTGTTTAAAAGAATCAGTTGCCAGCACTGAAGGTGAAAACTCTGTGTAAACACTCTGCCCATTACAAATGTTACAGCGGTCAGTTTGTAACACTACCACTTTGGGAGGCTGAGGCAGGAAGATCGCTTGAGGTGAAGCACTTAAGATCAACCTGGCAAACATAGCAGAACGCTGTCTCTACTAAAAATACAAAAATTAGCCAGGACTGGTGGTGCACGCCTGGATTCCCAGCTACTTGGGAGGCTGAGGCACAAGAATTGCTCGAACCTGGGAGGCAGAGGTTGCAGCAAGCCAAGATCATGCCACTGCACTCCAGCCTGGGCGACAGAGCGAGACTCTGTCTCAGAAAAAAGAATCAGTTATGATCCCCAGAACAGAGTTGGCCAAGTTAATCAAAATGGAACCAGAGGCTGGGCATGGTGGCTCACACCTATAATCCCAGCACTTTGGGAGGCCAAGGCAGGTGGATCACCTGAGGTCAGGAGTTCAAGACCAGCCTGGCCAACATGGCCAAACCCCATCTCTACTAAAAAATAACAAAAATTAGCTGGGCATGGTGGTGGGCGCCTGTAATTCCAGCTACTCAGGAGGCTGAAGCAGGAGAACTGCTTGAACCTGGGAGGCAGAGACTGCAGTGCGCTGAAATGAGGCCACTGCACTCCACCCTGGGTGACAGCGGAAAAAAAGAAAAAAAAAAGGAACCAGAAAAGTGGGAAGGCACAGACTGCCTTCCAGTTAAACATGCAGGTATTATAGTTACATTCACTAAATGTTCACCCATAGATGAACATCACCTGATTTGTCTGTCTCAAGACATTCAGACAACCACAGATTCTGGAGTATCCCTAAAAGACTGTTACTAGGATACACAGTACAAGCCCACATCTTGACCATCTCACCTCAAGCAGGGTTTCTCAACCAGGGCACCACTTGAATTTTAAGTTGGGTAATTCTTTGTCATGGGGGTCTGTCTTGTATGCACTGCAAAAAGTTTAGCAGTATCCCTGGCGTCTATCCACAAGAAACCAGCAGCAACACTTGACACCCCCATCCCAAGTTATGACAGGCAAAAATGTCTCCAGATTGAGCCAAATATCTTGAGGGGTAAAATCACTCCTAGATGAGAACCAACAGCTCTAGTTTTCAGAAGTGACTTTTCCAGTGGGATGCAAAGCAGACCCTTTGTCCCAAGTTCTAGTGGCCTTAATATAATCACTGGGGCAGGTGTCCGGTGAAGAAGGATGGTGGCAACAGATCCCGCAGGGCATCACACAGCCCACCTTACTCCCACGCATGGTGCATGCAGATAAGCTGGAAGGCAGAACACAGTGGCCATTTCAGTCTTGGCTGATGAGAAGAAGCTACAGGGAAATCTGAGTGGGCACTTAAAACGCTCTGCCTCCAGCAACCGACTGCTGTAACATTTGTAATGGGCAGAACGTTTACACGGAGCTTTCGCCTTCAATTCGCCAAGCTTTCAGTGTCCGTTAATATTCCCAAAGGGCAGGGTTGGCCTCCTTCCATCTTCAAGACGATTCGAGTTTCCTGGTGAACAAAAATGAGCCTCTAATGCCTAATATTTTCTCTCTGACAGATGGTTTCAGATGTATGAAAGTGCTAATCTTTGCTGAGATATAGGTCTCAAGGAAGAAGAGTTTGGCTTTTAGAATGATAGGACTGGAATGATTAAGAAGGAAAATTACTCCCAGGATATTCACCATTACCATGTGAGCAACCGGCTTAAAACGAAGGAAACCAGCAGAATCGTAAAAACAATATGAGGAAAAAGAAGAGAGAAAACTAAAAGCCCCAGGTTAACATTTGGGTTTGAAACAGTCCCGCTCAAAAAACATCTTTGGGAGTGGAAATGAAGTGCAGTAAAAGCACCTTTCTGCTCAGGAGGATCAGGGTTCCATCTGGCTCCCCCAGTCACCATTCCCAGCCTAAATGCTCCAAGAAGGCTCTGGACAGAGGCCTGGGGTAGGATATATTTGCCTTGTCACTTGCTGTGTGACCTTGGGAACGTTATAAAACCTCTGAGCCTCAGTTCCCTTATTTGTAAAATGGGTATGTTTTACATACATACTTCAAGGTGAGTTTGTGCAAACGAACGATCCAACATATGCCTAACCTGACGTATAATATAGGCATTCAGTGAATTTTAACTGTAAATATGAACTAGTACTTAGCGTTGACTTACGAGAGGACTGCTTTCATATACATGACCACCTGAGTCTCACAGGAGGCTCGGCATTTTACTATAGATGATGTAGCTACTAATATTCACAGATGAGGATACTGAGGGTCCTAGAGGTTGAGCAACTTGTCCACGGTCACAAAGCTGCACATGGCAGGATTCGAACCCGGCTCTCCTTAAGCCTCGAGCCAAGTTCTTTCCACGGCACCACGTGGAGCTCACGGAGGGGGAGGTGTGTGTTGGGGGGTCAGGTCACCGCACGGGGTCAGAGATCACTCACTGTAGTCTTCCAATCTCATTAGGGGTCGAAAGTAGATGGGATAGAAGGCGGCGCCGATCAGGGAGATGAAGCCGCCGAAAATGAGCGCGGTGCGCAGGTTCCGGGACATGGCGTTGGGCCCCGGGCTGCCCTGACCCGCCGACCGTCCCGCACTCTCGGAAACCTGGCTACAGGACAGCCGGCCGGCCCGTGACCCCGCTCGGAAGAGGCGGAGAGGCTTTCGCTTCCGGGCCTTGGGGGAGGGACGAGGAGGAGGGGCGAAGCGGGGAGCGAGGCAGGGGTGGAGTCAGTGGCGGGGCCTCATGACTGGAGGGGCGGGGCCATGAAAGGGGTGGGGTCACCGGCGGAGCCTCGGACCCCGCCCTCCACCTTCCCCGGGCTTCCGTGCTGTGCTGGCCCGGTGCTGGCTTTGGGTTGAGGTTGGAGCTGTTTTGCTGCGGTCGATTCCCGCCGCCCTGTTCTGTCTGCTTTCCTTCCTTCGGCGCGGTTCCTCCTTCAGCTCCTCCACCCAGCACCCTCCAGACCTCCTTTACCATCCCCTTCTTTACCAGCCAGCTTTCTCGTCCATCCCCCATTAATTTCTTATTTAGCGACTGTCCGCCGTGCGTCGGATGCTCTCTGTCCCTCGCGTAATTAATCCTTGTATCATTCGGCTTAGTTTACAGGAGAGGGAACCGCGGCTCCGCTGCGCGGCCTTGGACGACTCACTCGTCCTTCTTGAGGGAGGTTTGTACGTATGAGGGACAAAGGGGCAAATCTGTCGCCCGAGAGGGCCTGCTGGGGTATTCTAAAACCGGAGCCGCGGGGCTTCTGCACCAAGACTAGCCTAGGAGGAACGTTGTTTCAGCATCCGAGCTACTCTCTTTTTCCATCCCATCCTCTCTCTCTGTTGCCTGTGCTGGGATGCCTTGGCCAAGGCAGAGAGCCAGCGTCCGGTTCCATCCATGAGGCCACGGAGCACTGCCGTATTGTCTGGGTGGGGGCCACTGAGGACAGATACCTGTTTCCTCTTCCTCAAGTTGCCATCCTCTGCCCTCTGCACCTCACTGCCCTTACAGGTGGGCTGTGCCTGACTGTGACTTGCACAGGGAGACTGCGCAGCTGAGACAGATTCCTTGGGCCTCCACGCCTTTATAAGCAGGAATCATGCCAGCAGCTGGGCCTGGGGAGCAAAGAGGATTTCTATCTTGACCCTAGCAGCATTATTTAGGCCACGACAGATCTACAAGCGTTTCAAAATAGCTTGGAGAGGACAGGTTTCCTCTGTCTTTGTAATCTTGTAGTTGCATCAAGCTACCGTCTACCTCTGTGGCTCCAGAAGCATGTAAATCAGTTATCCAATCTCTCCCCAGATTCATGGACTATCTGCCATGCCCCAAACACCAGGCAGAGTGCTAAGGGGACACGAAGATGAATAAGATGTGACCCCTGCTCTCTAGGATCCTGTCACATAGATGAAGAGATAGAACATATCCATAAAAAGATAACTAGTGACCGACATGGCCTGCTGCCGACACGTGTTATGGTCCTGCGGGCTACAGAAATTCAGAGGAGGAAGACAGATGACTGCAGTGTGGCAGCTGCTCCTCGGGCACTTACAGGAGCTTGTTAGGGTGAGGACAGAAGACTTCATAACACAGAGGGAACCTGTGACACCGGCTTTATATCACATGATAGAAAATACCCAGGTGAGGGCAGGGGACAGTGGCTGACACCTGTAATCCCAGCATTTTGGGAGGCCGAGGTGGGTGGGTCATGAGGTAAAGAGTTCGAGACCAGCCTGACCAACATGGTGAAACCCCGTCTCTACTAAAAATACAAAAAAATTAGCCAGGTGTGGTGGCACATGCCTGTAGGCCCAGCTACCTGGGAGGCTGAGGCAGGAGAATAGCTGTAACCTGGGAGGTGGAGGTTACAGTGAGCCGAGATCCTACCACTGCACTCCAGCCTGGGTGACAGAGTGAGACTCTGTTGCAAAAGAAAAAAAAGAAAGAAAATACCCAGGAGTAGCGGACATCTTCATTGTATCAGCCCAGTGGCCACTTCCCTTTTTTCTGTGAATAGTACCCCAAATATCTTTCTGGGACCCACTTTTTTCCCACTGGTTAGTCCATGAGATAAGCTAGGGCTCCCCCATCCTCATCCTACTTCTTCCGAGCTCTGAGAGTTAAGCATAAGGGCCTGACCAAGATTCGTCATCACAGGGATTGGTTGGTACCCAGGACTCAGTCTTGAAGTTAGTACTGATTGGGAATCAGTCCTGAACACCCAATGTAGTTGCATCCTCCTGGCCACGTGACCAAAGCTGAGCCAACCATAGTCTATCCCAGCTACTGGAAAGTTGGATTTGAACTTGAGCGAATGAGACTCGAGCTACTGGGGGCCATCATTTAGGGACTGAAAAGGAAGTCAGTACAGCAGAAGGAGGGCTGAGAGATGGGGAGAAATCAGGTGCTAATGTTGATTTGCGCCAGCTGTATCTCAAAGAAGATCTACCCCTAGACTGCTCAGTAACATGAGCAATAGGGTTCCCCTTTCTCTGAAGCCAGTTTGAGTTGGGTTCTGTCTTTTACAACAGAAGGAGTTCCAGATGAAATCTCTGAGGATGTGACTCCACTTGGATAACACCTCCCTAAGCTGCAAGGCAAGGATTACTCTATTTTATAGATCTGGTCACTGACAGCCAGAGACCAGAACTCTCCTGAGGTCACACAGCATTGTCCGAGGTCTTAGCTCTTGTGATGTCTGATCTGAAATGCTCCTCCATGAGATCTTGCTGTGTCCATGAGCAAGCTTGGCAGGATGGCCAGCCAAGCCCTACTCACAGGCACCTGCAAGCCAGTAAGGAGGGTTGCCAGGAGAATAGGGCATCCTGGTGAGGTACCGGGAGTGCCTCTAAGACAGGGACAAGTCCATTGGGTCAGATGAGCCTCTCCCTCTCCAAGGTGATGTGCCAAGTGACTCGTGGTTTCTCTCATCTCCTTGATGCTGATCTAAAGGCGTTAGTTGACCAGCAGAAATGATTGGGCTGTCTAGATCATTCGTATAGATAATTGACATCAACACACCAGAAAACAGTTACCTGTCACTTACTTGCCACCAAGTCCTGCCAAATGCAAGCTCATCTCTTTGATTCCAATGTTTTCCCCATTTCTGAGAAAACCACACTCCTCCAGTTTTTCTTTTTCCCACTGACCTATCAGTTAAATCAGCAAATACTTATTGTGTGCCTACTCCCACGCAAAACATTGGACTAGTTGATTGGGAAGACAGAAGGAATCATTCAAAATTTGTGAATTCAATAATGGTTCATTGAGCCAGGCACAACATGCCAGACACTTTTCAGGTGCTGGCGAACACAACTGTGAGGAAAACAGCAGAATCTATTGTCCTCATGGTGTCCACAGTCTGGTGGAGGGATAAGATGTAGCAGAGGATTGTAATTGCTTTTTGGCCACCCAGTTTCCCTTAATAAAAGCTCCTGATGTCTTTTGGAGCATGACCTCTCATCTTGGCCTTTTTGGATGGACTGCAGTTTCAGGGGCTTTGTGTATTCCTAATCAATATTAACATCAAGATTAGTAGAACACTTGCCCTCTGTAGTCAGTATCACAGGTTTGCTCATTTAGTGCTCACCAATACCTATGGATAGGTATCCTCATGTTCAGAGAGGGAAACGGGGGCACACTGAGAATGACTTGGTCACGTGGCTGGTAAATGGCAGAGCCAGGATTCAAACCCAGCCTGGCTAGTTCCAGATACTGCTCTTAACCACCAATCTACAATGCTTTGTGATGTCAGGGAGCTTGTGTTGCCTGGGTGTGGGGACGATCCAACTGGATCATTTGGTCCAGTTGTACTTTTTCTCCCAGAAATAAGGACCATGAAGATAGTGATGCAAAGATGGACAGCATTGTTGCAGTAGCTGTCTTCCGTTGCTAATGTTCTGATGTGATTGTCGTATACCTCCCACTTGCCTGTAATCCTGGAGCTTCCCTGGTTGTTTCCCCTTGCAATCTGATTCTTGAGTGTTCATTATATTCTGCAGGACACCCCATATGCTTCCAATAAACTCCCTTTGGACTTAAGTTAGAATCAGTTTCAGTGGCATGCCACCAGGAGTGCTAACAGATACAGAAATTAACACAATTACCTCCTACACATGGCATAGATGAAAGCACTTGGGGCTTCATCACTGTGCTAATGTTTGGGAAAGGCAAAGGAGGTTTGAGTTTGGGGGAACGTATTTGTGCAAAGGGAGAGAGAGCTCCAGGGATGTAGGGAGATAGAATGCAAGTCAGATATGTTGGCAGTCCTAGGGTGCATATTTTCATCTCAATCACTGGGGAAAGAATTGGGCTGGGCTTCTCTCCGGCACTTTCTCCTCTTCCCTTGGATGTGAAGATTGAATGCTTGCAGGGAGCAGACCGCCAGTGGTGTATCGCACAGGGTTCAGACAGACATCAAAGTTAATCCACTCTCTGATCTAAGCAAAATGATGATGAGGGTTTCCTGGGACAGCAGCTTTACTAATTGTGGCACTGCAGCCTAGCGAATGTATTTTTAGAATGTTGTGGATTCCCAAGAAATAATGTTACTGGCTGTAGAAAAACAGACTTGAAGCTTGGGGCTTGGAACAGAGTGGGATCTCAAGCAGAACCTCTGGGCTGATATTGCTGAGAATAAGAGAGTAAGTGGGGAAAATGCTTCTCTGTTTTTATGGGGTTCTGTGACTTGCTGAGTCTCTGCCCATCTATATAAGTATATATAGGTTTTTCTTTTTTGTTTGACTCTTTCCATGTAACAGATTTCCCCAAATGTCCATCTCAGCTAATCTGTTGCTATGCTGTGCACCCCATAATTTTAAATCATGCCTTTATGACTTCCACACTATTTGCTCTGCTGAACTCCAGCATCACTTGCCTGGTGGACAGCTTCAGGTTCAAGGCCCACTTGCTCCTACTCTTCCTCACTGTCGTTGACCTTGGCTTGACTTGAGTCCTCATCAGCTCTCCCTTCCTATGGCTTCCTAACTGGTCTTGTGTGTCCTCTTCCATCAGTAAACTGTCTTATTCACAGGGTGATATGGTTTGGCTGTGACCCCACCCAAATCTCATCTTGAATTGTAGCTCCCACAATTCTCGTGTGTTGTGGGAGGGACCTGGTGGGAGGTAATTGGGGACAGGTCTTTCCTGTGCTGTTCTCATGATAGTGAATACGTCTCACGAGATCTGATGGTTTTATAAAGGGGTGTTTCCCTGCACAAGTTCTCTTCTCTTGCCTTCTGCCATGTGAGACGTGTCCCTCACCTTCAGCCATGATTGTGAGGCCTCCGCAGCCACGTGGGGGTAAGTTCATTAAACCTCCTTCTTTTGTAAATTGCCCAGTTTTGGGTATGTCTTTATCAGCAGCGTGAAAACAGACTAATACACAGGGTGATTAAAATTACCTTCTGAAGACATAGATCTGGTCCATCACTGCCCTGACCAGAAGCCTCAAGTTATTGTCAACAGGTCATTAAAGGTACCCACTGCATCCAGGTGCCTCTGCTGAGTGAGACAATGGTTCTCTGTGTCTAGGTTGCTGTGCTCTGTGCCTGTGGTCACAGCTGATGGAGCCATGTGGATGTCTGACCCACACCAGAGTTAAAGGTCAGAACCTCTGCCTAAATGGAGAATGGGCTGACCTAATCAGATTCTCTGTTTCTGGAAATTCAACTGGAAAACCAGGGAGAATCAGGAGGTCAGTGGAAGGAACAGACGGTGGACAGATGCACAAAGAAACACAGTAGCAGCTCGAGGGGAGCTGTGAGTAAGCCGTGGTTATGAGTCAGCAGGAGCTGTGAGAAGAAAGCTCTTAGCGAGTAGATGGGGTGGGAATTGCCTGGGAATACAGGAAGCAGAGAACACTGGAGGAGAATTAAAATGAAGATCCACAAACTCCTTCTGCTGAGAAGTAACAAGGTACCTCAAGCCCTGCGACTGCCTGGGATTCATTTATTCATTCACTATTTTCTACCATTTTTGTGGAGCACCCACTATATACCAGGAACTCTTCTAAGCATTATACAAAGTCTTTGCTATCATGGAGCATATATTCTAGTTGGGGAGGCAAATGGTAATTATATATATCTTTTTTTTTCCTTTTTTTTGGAAACAAGAGTCTCACACTGTTGCCCAGGCTAGAGTGCAGTGGCGAGATCTTGGCTCACCCACATCCTCTGCCTCCCGGGCTCAAGCAATTCTTGTTCCTCAGTCTCCCGAGTAGCTGGGACTACAGGCACCCACCACCATGTCCAGATAATTTTTTGTATTTTAGTAGAGATGGGATTTCACCATGTTGCCCAGGGTGGTCTCAAACTCCTGAGTTCAGGCAATCCACCCACCTCAGCCTCCCAAAGTGCTAGGATTATAGGCATGAGCCCCTGCACCTGGCGCATATATATATATATATATATGT
>NW_016803705.1:161132-174687 GCF_001698545.2 Rhinopithecus bieti | reverse complement strand
TTTTTTCCTGAGACAGGGTCTCGCTCACTCTGTCACCCAGGCTGGAAGGCAGTGGTGTGACCGTGGTTCACTGCAATCTCCAACTCTTGGGCTCAAACCATCCTCCCCCCTCAGCCTCTGAGCTGGAAGCATAGGTGCACGCTACCACACCCGACTAATTGTTTGTATTTTTTTTTACAGATGGGTTGTTTACCATGTTGCCCAGGCTGGTCTTGAACTCCTAGGCTCAAGCAATCTGCTCACCTTGGCCTCCCAAAGTGCTGGGATAACAGGTGTGAGCCACCACACCAAGCCAGATTTTTTAAAAAGGCAATAATACTGTGTTGGGAAGAAAAATAGAGCAGGCAAGAGCACTGTGGCGGGAGAAAGCAGTCACCCTTGAGGAGACCACAGAGACCTGAGTGAAGAGGAGGGAGCCATGTAAATATCTGGAAGAACAATCCTGGTGGCAAGACCTATGAGTGCAAAAGTGCCGAACCCAGAGTATGCTGTTCAAACATCAGTGAGGAATCCAGTGTGGCCGAAACAGAGTGAGTGAAGGTGGCAGTGAAAGGAAATCAGATCACTGAGGTAGCCAGGGCAAGGACACCATGCTGTGGACCTCACAGACCATGTGAAAAGCTTAGGAGTTTGCTGTGCCTGTGATAGGCGGCCACTGGGGGATCTTGAGCAACTTCCAATTCCAGTGTCTCTCTGGGAGGTCCAGCTGCTCTTTAGTTTCTATTCTTTCCACAGATTCTTATCTCCCAACTCATAAAATCCCATTGCTTCCCATAAAGCCCCTTTCCCTAGAAGAGCAGGAATGAGTTTTCCTTCCTGGCAATGTAAAGAGCCTGTCCCCAAAGCCACCATGATTTGGAATGAGCAACTGTCTCAGCTTGGCTCTAGCCCATTTCTCCCAGCACCCTGCTTAGGCAGCTCTGGTCCATATGCCAGGTGCTGCCTGCAGCCTACATTTACCCCACTCTGGGTTCTGCTCTAACTCATTCCTCTCTTTAGAATGACCTTCTCCTGTGAGTCTCTTGTCACAGACGTTCCCTCCAAGGATATTCTCAAATCCCATGTCCTCTAGGAGCCCTTCCATGATCACTTGACTTGAAAAGAACTCTCCTCTTCTAAACTCCTATTTGGTTTATCTATGGCTACATAACTAACTATCCAAAACTTAGAGCTTAAAGATGAAAAAAAGCAAACAATTGTATCATCTCTTGCAGTTCTGTGGGTTGACTGGGCATTCTGCATCACAAGGTGTGGCTGGGCACTGGAACAGCTGAAGTCACCTGGGAGCTGACTAAGTTGGACTGTCCGGGATGGTTCACTCCTACGGCCAACAGTGGATGCTCAACTGGGGCTGTCAACTGGAGCCCCCATAGGTAACATCTTCCAGTATGGCAGCTCGGTTCCGAGAGGGAGTGCCCCATAAGAATCAGGAAGCAGCTGCAAGCTTTCTCATGGTTTTGCCTTGCAAGACACCCAGAGTTGTTTCAGTCTCATTCTGTTTGTCAACAGGTCACAGTTTCAAGGAGGAGGGGAACTCCAGCTCTTGATGAAAGCAGTGATAAGGAATTTGCAGCTCTTGTTAATCTACTGCAGCTTTCATGGTGTTTTTTCCATGTACTGATTATATAATAGTGTTTGTCACTTTTTGCGAAGCGCCACATATTACAATTAAGTGTCTCTTTATCTCACAGGCTAGATTTTCAACTTCTGGTGACAGATTGCATTTTTTTTTTTTTTTTTTTTTTGAGACAGAGTCTTGCTCTGTCACCCAGGCTAGAGAGCAGCAATCTTGGCTCACTGCAACCTCTGCCTCCCGGGTTCAAGTGATTCTCCTGCCTCAGCCTCCCGAGTAACTGGGATTACAGATGCCCACCACGCCTGGCTAATTTTTGTATTTTTAGTAGAAACGGGGTTTCACCATCTTGGCCAGGCTGGTCTCAAACTCCTGACCTCGTGATCCACCCGCCTCAGCCTCCCAAAGTTCTGGGATTACAGGTGTGAGCCACCTCGCCCGGCCGACAGATTGCATTTTATTTAACCCAACTCTTTCAGTGCCATAGCTATAATAACAATAAACACATATTAAGTTCCTCTACCATGTGTTTGATCCCATCTAATTGAACACATGATCTCATCTCATCCCTACCCTGGTAGAATAGACGTCTCATTTTCCAAATTGGGAACTGAGGCACAGAGAGATTCAGCTTTGCCCAAAACCACATAATGGACAAGTGGCAGAGCCAGGATTTGGACCGCTTAAGAGCCTGTGTTTTTATTCTCTCTCTTCTAGTGCCGTCTCACAGTCTTGGCACCATCTTAGTAGCTTCAGGCTGCTATTAAAAGTTATCATAAGATGCATGGCTTAAACAACAGAGGTTTATTTCTTTTACTTTTGGAGGCTGGGAAGTTCAGGATCCAGGTGGAGGCCGACCCCATGTCTTTCTGGGAGGTCCAGCTGCTCCTGGACCAGATAGTGCCAACACAATACTTCTCATTGTGTTACGATTGCTTACAGCAGGTGAGGGCCTGCTTCCTATTTTCCAGATGGCCGTCTTCTCATTGTATCTTAACATGGTGGAAGGAGGGTGAGAAAGCTCGCTTGTGTCTCTTTTTATAAGGGCAGTAATCCAGTCACGGGGGGCTCACCTTTACAACAGCTAAACCTGATCACCTCCCAGAGGCCTCATCTCCAAATACCATCACACTGGGGATTGTGCTTTGACATATGAATGTGGGAGGACATGAGCATTCAGTCCATAGCAGGCACCAGGGCACCAAGTCAATCTGCACTGGTGTGTCACTAGGCAGGAGAACAAAAGGGAAGGAAGAAGAAGGAACGCAGTACAGAAAGTGAGTGGTGATACCACAAAGGGTCATCAGCAAGTGCTGATGGTGGCTCTGGTCAACACATTCCAAGCATCCCTGGGTAGCCTGATAAATGGAGTGCAGTGTTTGGTAGCTCTGCGAGGAGTGGGAGTATTTATTGGGTCTGAGTGCCTGATCCGAAACTTTCCTCCAAAATTCCAATTTTCTATCTGCCAAGGTAAGTGATGGAGGTTTATGGTTCACGTTGTAGCACATCCACCCAAGCCAAGGACCTACAACTCTGAATTTCTGGCCTGCCTCCTTCCAGCTAGAAGTGAATCTAGATTTACATGCCATCAGGAACAAGCACCGTCTTCCTGTTCTGAGTCCTTAGTTGTAGAAGGTACTGCTTTCATCCTGAGAATATCAATCTATGTGCACAAGGTCCCTCTCTGTGGAGGAGTAGGTACTTAAACCTAAGATAAGTGGAAACTTTATATCCAAGGAGACAGAAAATAAAATTTCAGTATGTTTTATATTAAACAACTTCTTACACTTCTGTCCTTTTATGAACATAAGGTCATCAGCAGGCCAAAAGTCTGAAAAACAGTCTCAGTTCCTCAATGTGGATGCACACCATTAGTGCAAAAAAAAAAAAAAAAAAAAAGAAAGAAAGAAAGAAAATTAAATAATGAAAGCACAGATACTTTCTAGCCTTGCTGTCTTATAGTCCCATATTCGTAGGACTGACCATTCCCCATCTATACCCACACCATTCCCAAAGGACACTATCTGTGAATGGTGGCCACACGTTTGGATGTTACAGGGCAAGCACATTCTTCAGTACTTCACAGACACAATTATGCAGCCTGTGTGCACAGTGAAAGTCAGGAAAGCATCTCCCTGGTTGCCTGGTCAGCTGACATTCTCAATTCT
Organism: Rhinopithecus bieti; assembly: GCF_001698545.2. Lineage (NCBI taxonomy): Eukaryota > Metazoa > Chordata > Mammalia > Primates > Cercopithecidae > Rhinopithecus > Rhinopithecus bieti. Next base: position 170,946 of record NW_016803705.1, on the reverse strand, counting down.
TTATAGTCAATTGAGCCAGTCCTTAGCTCCTAGAAGGGTAAAACGATACATCCATTTATTAAGAGTACTACTTTAAGATACTAGAAAGTCTGAAATGATGGAACTCTGCCAAGCAACAGAGAAATACTGTGATGGTTAATTTTAGGTGTCAACTTGACTGAATCAGGGGATACACAGATAGCTGGGAAAGCATGATTTCTGGGTGTGTCTATGAGGGTGTTTCTGGAAGAGACTGGCATTTGAAGCAGTGGACTGAGTGAGGAAGATCTGCCCTCACGCAGTGTGGGTGGCACCATTTAATTGGCTGATGGCCCAGATAGAACAAAAAGGCAGAGGAGAGACAAATTCTTTCTCTCTCTTCTGGAGCTGGGGCACCCTTCTTCTCCTGTTTTTGGAAGCAGAATTCCAAGTTCTTCAGCTTTTGGACTCCAGGACCTGAACCAGTGGTTCCCTAGGTTCTCAGACCTGCTGTCTTGGACTGAGAGTAACACCATCAGCTTCCCTAATTCTGAGGCCTTCAGCTGGGACTGAGCCATACTACCAGCTGCCCTGGGTCTCCAGCTTGCAAATGCCTGGCATGGGACTTCTCAGTTTCCTAATCGTGTGAGCTGATTCCCCTAATCAATCCCTTCTCATCTCTGTCTATCCATCCATCCATCTATGTTTTGTCTCTCTCAAAAACCCTGTCTAATATAAATCCATTCTGAAAATAACAACTACAGTCATGTACTACATAATATGTTTCTGTCAACAGCGAACCATGTATATGATGATGGTCCTGTAAGATTACCCTATTTTTACTATACCTTTTAATTTAATATTTAAATATGTTTAGGTACACAAACACTTCCCATTGTGTTATGATTGTCTAAAGTTTTCAGTTCAATCACGTACTCTACAGGTTTGCAGCCTAGGAGACATAGGCCACACCATATAACATAGGTGTGTAGTAGGCTCTACCATGTAGGTTTGGTAAGTACACTTTGATGTTCAGAAAACAGTGAAATCACCTAAGGATGTATTTCTCAGAACGTATCCCTGTTAAGTGACACATGAGTGTGCTTGTGTGTGTAAGGTCAATAAAAAATGTCACGGGGACTTTATCAAAGGCAGTATTATTTTATATGGACTACTGGTCCCATTGAATATGTTTGTTCTCTTCCTTGCCCACCACCCACCCCCATAAACATTACCCACACTGTAGCCAGGGCAAACATTTAGAAATTGAAATCTGATTTATGATCCCTTGTTAAGACACCCCAATAAAAGGCTTTTCAGGCTGGGATTGGTGGCTCATGCCTGTAATCCCAGCATTTTGGAAGAATGAAGCAGGTGAATTGCTTGAGCCCAGAAGTTTGAGACCAGCCTGAGCAACAAATTGAGACCCCCATCACTACCAAAAAAAAAAAAACTTAATCAAGCATGGTGGCACATGACCTTGTCACAAAAGAAACAAAATAGTGATAAAGCCTTCTCAATCACTTAGAATAACATCCAGACATTTTACTATGTCCTAGAAGGTTCTAGGGGATTTGTCCCTGCCGACCTCTTCCACCTCACACAAGTATTCCGCTTGTTCTTGAGCACATCAAGTCTGATGTAGCCTACGGGACTTCATACTTACAGTTTCCTCTGCCTGAAATGCTCTGTGCTCTTGGCCTGGCTTTACTTGTTGCCATGGCTTGAATATTTGTCCTTTCCAAAACTCATGTTGAAAGCTAATCCCCAACGTTGCAGTATTGAGAGGTGGGGCTTTTCAGAGGTGATTGGATCATGCATGGATTAATCCATTCATGAATTAATGGGTTATCATGGGAATGGAGCTAGTGGTCTTCTAAGAAGAGGAAGACAGCTGAGCAAGCACACACGGCAACCTTGCCACTTGATACCCTGAGCCGCCTTGAAACTGCAGAGACCCTAGGTGCAGCCCCTTGACCTTGGAGTTCTCAGCCTCCATAACCATAAGAAATGTTTTTCTTTACAAATTTCCCAGTTTCAGGTATTCAGTTATAAGCAAGAGAAGACAAAGACACTTGTCATTTAAGTATCAAGTGCTACTACCTCGTAGGACTGTACCTGACCACATGGTCTAAAGGGGTCCTCCCCCTTTTCACGCTGTACGCATCTTGCTTTTTATTCCAACACCCTCAAGCTACGCATTTACCTGTTAATTGTCCCTCATTCTAGAAGGTAAGTGCAGGAACTTTGTCAACCTCCCTGCTGTGTCTCCACCACCTTCCAGAGTACTTGACACAGAGCAGGTGCTCAATAAATATTTGTTGAATGACTGAAAATGTTTTGTCTGTGCATTTAAGAGACAGTATTGCACAGGGAAGAGACTTGGGAACTTAACCTCTCTTGGGAAGGAAGGGGAAGCCCTGCTTCTCATTAATTATTTAATTACTTTCAAAGCTTGGAATTTCAGGAAGATTAAAATCTTTCTCATTCCACTTGTCACAGCTAAATGCTCTCAGGCCTAATCACAACACCTGTGATTCTTTTTTTTTTTTTCTTTTTNACTGAAAATGTTTTGTCTGTGCATTTAAGAGACAGTATTGCACAGGGAAGAGACTTGGGAACTTAACCTCTCTTGGGAAGGAAGGGGAAGCCCTGCTTCTCATTAATTATTTAATTACTTTCAAAGCTTGGAATTTCAGGAAGATTAAAAATCTTTCTCATTCCACTTGTCACAGCTAAATGCTCTCAGGCCTAATCACAACACCTGTGATTCTTTTTTTTTTTTTTCTTTTTTGAGACGGAGTCTTGCTCTGTCGCCCGGGCTGGAGTGCAGTGGCCGGTTCTCAGCTCACTGCAAGCTCCGCCTCCCGGGTTTATGCCATTCTCCTGCCTCAGCCTCTGAGTAGCTGGGACTACAGGCGCCCGCCCCCCCGCCCGGCTAGTTTTTTTTTTTTTTTTTTTTTTGTATTTTTTAGTAGAGACGGGGTTTCACCGTGTTAACCAGGATGGTCTCGATCTCCTGACCTCGTGATCCGCCCGTCTCGGCCTCCCAAAGTGCTGGGATTACAGGCTTGAGCCACCGCGCCCGGCCGCACCTGTGATTCTTAAACTGATCACTGATGTCTGGTTTTCCTGTAGGATTAGCAGAAGAAGGCATCTGCAAACTGTTACCATTGGCATCTTTTGAGATTTTTAATTAACGGGGTATTTTTTTTTCCTTTCTCGTTCATGGTCAGGGTTTTGATTAACTTGTAAGTAGAAATTTTGTCATGTAAAGGAGGTTAAAAGAGGGTGCTTGGGGCGGATGAGAGATGTCAGGGCTGCCCTTCGTTGCTGATGAAGAATTGGAGGTGCACCAGCTGGCGCCTCCATGTCCGCATCGGGCCACCCCCCACGTGGTAGGGCTGGGTATGTACCACAATCACGATCATTGGCTGCAGTGGATAATTGGACTTGCTGAGACCTCTCTGCTTACCAGACATTTCTTTCTGTCTGCAGTGCCTTTGTGAACATGGGGGTCCCCAAGTTTTCAGTGGGTGAAGCCAGCAGGCAACAGCTCACACTGGCATTTTGTCAGTCGGGCACCTTCATCTTGGCATTTGGGCTTCCATCCAGGCTGCCTCAGCTCTTCCGAAAGAACAAGGCCTGCAAATAGTTCATCCACAGAGCTGGCTTGGCAAGTGAAGGCTTCTCAGCCCGAGCAGGGGGCTTGATCTGGCTGCTCTCCTTTCCGTGGCCTCGGGTCCAGCCGTCACTTCTTACCTCCACCAGATTTGAAGTTTTCAAAGCTAACTGAGGCTTCGGGAAAAGTTCTGTGTTTGGACAAAGCTTTGCAATAAGGCAGATCTGGGTTTGAATCTTACCGATTTATTTAAACCTCAAAAACTCAATTTTTTCTGTAAAATAAAGATGTTAATCATAACCTAGCTCACAGATTTCTTTTGAGATTAAATAGCACACTGCATACAAGGGGTTTAAACAGGAAATGTTGATTGTTTTTGTTTGGGTCAGGTTATTTGGGTTCAAATCTACTTGTGGCACCTTAACAAGATTTCATCTCTCTAAGACTCAGTTTCCTCGTCTATAAACTGAGGATAATGCCTCTTGTGGTTGTGTGACAATGAAATGAATGTGCCAGATAGATAAATTTTCAATTTCTGTGCAAAGGGCTTATTAATTTCATCAATGAGTCATTCACATTTACCCCTGGCCATGAAATTAAGTTGAATTTCCCACAAAATCCTAAACATGAACATGTTATCTGTCTTACTCATAAAAAAGAAAATATAGAAATATAAAATTGAGAGGGCTGTATGCAAACACTGTTGGAAAGTTTTTTTAAAAAAGGAAGAAGAAATAAATAGCATTAAAATGATTATTGCATGAATGACCGGGCTGTTGTCCTCAGGGAAAATATCTCCCAGTTTGCTTAGTGCAGCAAAAGAGGGAAAAGAGATTTAATAGTTATTTCAAAGCTATCTCCCCCAGGGAAATTAAACCTGAGTTACGGGGTATTTTTCATAAAATCAGAGTATAAAACTAACAAGTGAAAAAAGAAAAAACTACTGTGACATGAACCTAAGTGGATTTAAACAGGGTTCTTCTCAATGGAAGGGCCCCTTGCACACTGGCATTCCTACCACTAAACTCGCTTTCACTCCCACTTTACCCCATTTGTACGTGAAGTGGGACCTAGGTATAACCATAAAGAGTTACCTCACTTGGCCATGTTCCAGTCTCCCTTTCAGGGACATCCCTGTGTTATCAGCTGACGTAATGATAGGCCCTCTCAGTCCACGTGACTCAGGCCAGCCTTCCCCATCGCTAGTAATAATTTATGTAGGTGTAAGGACCACAAAGGCAGTGAGGCCTTTTTAAAAATTGGAGCAGCAAGCTCTTGTCTGTAAGATACGGCTTCTGTTTTTATTTTTGCAGAAATTACACTGAGTACTTTTCTAGAAACCGGATGTTTTTTAAGCCTCATTTATCTTCTGTCCTGTGGGCCATTTCAAGGGCCAGAGGCATTTCTTATTAAACCTCTCCAGCATGTCTTTCTGAAATAGAGCCCCTTTTTTTTTCTGTAGGGAACCCATTCCACAGGAGCGTGGCTCTGCCCTTCCCCATTCACATGACCCAGAACTGGCCAATGCATCTATCCTATGCTCTTGGTCTTAGTGACTGGTTCCAAGACAGGCACATGATCCAAGTCAAGCAAATCAGTATCTTCCCTGGATCTCTTCTGAGGTTGCAATCAGAAAAGGCCATCTCTATCCCCTAGGGTTGTTAGGCTGGTAAGATTCAGTGAGGCCACCAGTAGCCACGTGATGAAGGCCTGTCCAAGAGACAAAGGGCAAATTGTCTGGATTCTGGATCAAGCCCTCCCTGATGCCAGAACAGCAGGGCATTATGTGAGCTAATAAATGCCCTCCACCCTGCTATTTTTGAACGATGTTTAAATGAGGATTGTGTTATTGTCAACTGAATGCATTTCTGATTAATATGGTTAGATTAGCCTAATAGGTATTAAGGTTTTTGAAAAAAAAATCTTAAAGAATTGATATGATGAAATAAATATGGTATGAAGAAATATAAATTAGAGGGTGGCATGTTAAGTTGGAAATTTCCTTTTATATTTTTTAGTCCATTTTCACACTGCTATAAAGAATTGCCTGAGACTGGATAATTTATAAAGAACAGAGGTTTAATTTACTCATAGCTCCACATGGCTGGGGAGACCTCAGGACACTTACAATCATGGTGGAAGGGGAAGCAGGCACATCTTACATGGCAGCAGGCGAGAAAGAGAGAATGTGAAGGAGGAACTGTCAAACACTTCTAAAACCATCAAATCTCATGAGAACTCACTCACTATCACAAGAACAGCATGGGGGAACTGCCCGCATGATCGAATCACCCTCCCAGCAGGTCCCTCCCTTGACTTGTGGAGATTTCAGTGAGATGAGATTTGGGAGTGGGTACAGAGGAAAACCATATCACCTTTTAAAATAAAAATTTCCGGCCAAGCATGGTGGCTTATGCCTGTAATCCCAGCACTTTGGGAGGCCGAGGCAGGCAGATCACTTGAGGTCAGGGGTTTGAGACCAGCCTGGCCAACATGGTGAAACCCTGTCTCTACTAAAAATACAAAAATTAGCTGGGCATAGTGGCAGGCTCCTGTAATCCCAGCTACTCAGGAGACTGAGGCATGAAAATTGCTTGAACCTGGGAGGTGGAGGTTGCAGTGAGTAGAGATCACACCACTGCACTCCAGCCTGGGCTACAGAGCAAGGCTCCATCTAAAAAAAAAAAAGAAAAAAAAGTCCATTTGCTCAGCACCTGCTATGTGGTAGGCATTTTATGTGTAGTGGCTTCCTGGTACCTGGCCACCAACCTGCATGTTGCATTATACCCATTTTAGAGAAGAGCAAATTGAGGCTCAGAGTTGCTAAGAGACTTGGCAAAGACTACTCAGGTAAGAAATAGTAAATAACCCACATTATACAGATCTGTATGAGATCATTGCTTATTCACTCAGTCAGCACTTACTGGGCACTAGCTATTTGCCTGGCGTGGTTCTAGGCAATAAGGATATGAAATGAATAAAATCATGCCCAATTTTCAGATGCTTTCAATCCAGTGGGGTCTAATGGCTCCATCAGGGTCATTATTATGGATTAAATGGTGTCCTCCCCACAAAATATATTGAAGCCCCAATCCTCAGTGCCTGTGATTGTGACCTTATTTGGAAATAGGGTCTATGCAGATGTGATCAATTTGAGATGAGGTCATTAGGGCAGGCTCCAATCTAATATAATTGGTGTCCTTATAAGAACAGGGAAATTTAAACACAAAGGCTCACTGTTTGAATGCCATATGAAGACAGAGGCAGAGACTGGAGTGATGTATCTACAAACCAAGGAACACCAAGGATTGCCAGCCTTCACCATAATCTAGGAGACAGGCACAGAACAAACACTCCCTAAGAGCCCTTGGAAGGAACCAACCCTGCCGCCATCTTGATTTCAGACTTCTACCCTCCAGAAACATTTCTATTGTTTTGAGCAACCTAGTTTTTAGTACTGCATTATGGCAGCCCTAGAAAACCAATACAGTCATCCAGGGCAATGCTTCCAGGAACTTATGCAAGTTTCAATCTTGCCTACAATTGCAGCTACCTACCCCCTGGACAACCCCCTGCAGCCAGAGAGTCCTACCCTCCCCATCTATGACACAACGCAGAGGAGATCCTTTTGGACGCAACTCTCTAACCCCACAGCTGTGTGACACAGCCAGTTCTCGGCATACCTGACACCAGGACCAGCCTTATATAACAACACTGTCTTCTGAACACACTCTGGCCCCAGAGGCTATCAGTGTTTGCTCTACTGTTTGCTTTGGACAGGCAAGTACCCAGAGACAGTGGGCAGTTAATACCAGGGTGTTGCCCTTTCTTAATATTCATTCCAAGGCCATTCTGTTTCCAGGATACAAGTCTTATGATTTCTCCTTTGTGATTAATGTTGAAGCCATCTCTTGATGTACTGTCTTAATATCACACAGTCTTTGGTTGCCGACCATCACAGCACTTCTATCTACCAGCCCTCACCTTGCCCATTCCTTTGAGTCAGATAGGTAGCACAGATGCAGAAGAAGACACACAATGAGGGGAAGCAAGTCTGAATTAATCAGTGATTTGCCTGGGGTACTGATTAGCTACAATCTGGGCCTGCTGCCTAGTATTTTGAGCAGGGGCCCAACTTCCTTTAGTTTTCAACTCTGTTGCTATGCCAGTAGAAGTCTGATAAAATGCATTCACCTGCCGATGTATTTGGAGAGCCAAATGCCAACTCATTAAAAATGGTGAGATCCCCAGTAGCTAAAGCCCTCCCTGTGGATAAACTTAAACTTTCCATATTCCCAAAGAAGGGGGCAATGCCAGGCATAATTATTCCCAAGTGGGTGTCCTCCTGTCAACTAGACCATCAATACCTTCAGGACAAGGCCCTAGTCTAGCTTTCTCTGTACCTTTAATAACTTTTTTTTTTTTTTCTGACATGGAGTCTCACTCTGTTGCCCAGGCTGGAGGGCAGTGGCATGATCTCAGCTCACTGCAACCTCCATCTCCTGGGTTTAAGCAATTCTCCTGCCTCAGCCTCCCGAGTAGCTAGGACTACAGGCACACACCACCATGCCCGACTTTTTGTATTTTTGGTAGAGACTGGTCTCAAACCAGTTTGAGACCAGTTTGGCCAGGCTGGTCTCAAACTCCTGCCCTCAAGTTATCTGCCCGTCTCAGCCTCCCAAAGTGCTGGGATTACAGGTGTGAGCCACCATGCCCAGCCACCTTTAATAGCATCTAACAGAGAGAGTGCTTCTGGCCTGCTAGTTGGCTTGATTAAATATAGGGGTTTACCCCAGGCCATAGTGTCCCTAGCATGCTTTTATCAGCTATGGTGATTAAGAATTTGGGCATGGGGAATTGGTGGTCAGACTACCTCGATTAGAATCTTCACTGGTTGTGTGATTTTGGGGAGCTCATTTAACCTCTCTGAGCTTTAGGCTGTCTTCTGCAAAATGAGTTGTTTAAATGAGTCAATGAGACCACATACCTGAAGTGCTTAGCATTCCATAAAAAGCCAGCCATTATTATGAACTGGTGACTGGCAGAGCCAGAACTAACCCAGGTTTATCTGGCTCCAGAGCCCATTTTCGGGGCTCAGTGTGACTTCTGCTGGACTGCTCTTCAGGGCTCTCCTCTGTGGACACAGGACCACCAGCCAAATACCTGGACTGAGGCCCTTCCACTCACAAATTCACAGCCAAGAACCTCCATCCTCCCACCCTACTTGGTGATCCATGTACCTAAGGAGCAACCTTGCTTCTTTGGGAGGAAGGAGACACTTTCCCCACTCCCCTCAGACCTATCTCCCAGGGCTTGTCAAAGGTCCATGTTGTGAGGTCAGGAGCTCGAGGAGGGAAGACCCACTTAAGGTTTCTTCAGCTCCCTCTCCTCCCCCTGCCGGAGGGGCAGGTGCCTGTGGTCTCCTCTCAGACCTGGAAACAAAGTTCTGAGCTCTCCACCCCTATTCATTTCCCAGAGCTGTCATAACAATGGACCCAAAACTGGATGGCTTGAAACAGAAATCTATTTCATCACAGTTTTAGAGTCTGGAAGTCCAAAATCAAGATGTCAGCAGGGCCACGCTATCCCTGAATGTTCACGGGAGACTCCTTCCTAGCTTCTTCTAGCTCCTGGTCTCTGCTGACAACCCCTGGCTTTCCTTGGCTTGTAGACACGTTACATCAGTCACATGGCTGCCTTCTCCCTGTATGTCTTCATCATCTTCCCTCTGTGCATGTCTATCTCTGTGTCCAAATTTCCCCTTTTTGATAAGGATATCAATTATATTGGGTTAGGGCCCATCCTAACAACCTCATTTTAACTTGATTACTTTTGTAAAGACCCTATCTCCAAATAAGGTCACATTCTGAAGTACTAGGGGTAGGACTTCAGCCTATCTTTCTTTGAGGAGACACAATTCAATTCATAAAACCATCTGTAATGGTTAATTCATGTGTCAGGTTGGGCACAGTAATTACACCTGTAATTTCAGAACTTTTGGGAGGCCAATGCTGGAGAATAGCTTGATTCCGGGAGTTCGAGACCAGCCTTGGCAACATAGCAAGACGCTGTCTCTACAAAAGATAAAAAAATTAGCCAGTCATGTAGTCCCAGCTACCTGAGAGGCTGAGCGGGGAGGATTGCTTGAGTCCTGGAGGGTGAGGCTGCAGTGAGCAGAGATCATGCCACTGTACTCCAGCCTGGGCGATGGAGCGAGACCCTATCTCAAAAAAA
>NW_016803705.1:93300-160984 GCF_001698545.2 Rhinopithecus bieti | reverse complement strand
GTCCCCCAGCTGGGGAGGGGGAGAGAGCCCCTATAAAAAAAAAAAAAAAAAAAAAAAAAAAAAAAAAAAATAATAATAATAATAATAATAATAGTGTGTAAACTTAGCTAGGCCACCCAGAAATTTGATCAAACATTGTTCTAGGTGTTTCTGTGAAGGTATAAAAGCATGCTAGGGACACTATGGTCTGGAGTAAAGCCCTATATTTAATCAAGCCAACTAGCAGGCCAGAAGCACTCACTCTGTTAGATGCTATTAAAGGTGGCCGGGCGTGGTGGCTCACACCTGTAATCCCAGCACTTTGGGAGGCTGAGACAGGCAGATCACTTGAGGGCAGGAGTTCGAGACTAGCCTGGCCAACATTAGATAAGATTAACAGTAAACTTGGAATAAAGCAGATTATTCTCCATAACGTAGGCGGGCTTCCTCCAATCAGTTGAAGGCCTTAGTGGAAAAAGACTGACGTCCTGGAAGGAGAGGAAATTCTGCCAATATACTTACTGCCTTTGAACTCAAACTGAAAGTGTTCTCTGGGTCTCCAGCCTGCCAGCCTACCCTACAGATTACATATACACATCCTGTTGGTGCTGTTCCTCTGCAGAGCCCTGGCATTATTATTATTATTATTATTATTATTACTATTATTATTATTTAAGATGGATTCTCTCTCTTGTCACCCAGACTGGAGTGCAATGGTGTGATCTCGGCTCATTGCAACTCCGCCTCCTGGGTCCAAATGATTCTCCCGCCTCAGCCTCCAAGTAGCTGACATTACAGGCACCCACCACCAAGCCTGGCTAATTTTTGGATTTTTAGTAGAGACAGGATTTCACCATGTTGGCCGGCCTGGGTCTCGAACTCCTGACCTCAGGCGATCCACCTGCCTCAGCCTCTCAAAGTGCTGGGATTACAGGCCTGAGCCACCGCCCTCAGCCAGCGCTGGCCTTATAATACACCATTCATTGGTCCCAGTCACCAGAGGCCCTCCCTTAGGCCTCAGGGTCTCGGCGGTGGTGCCAGAGCTGTGGCAGTTTCTCACCTAGACAGAGGAGGAGAGCTGGGGTTGCCTGTCCACCCATCTCACTGTAAACAAACCATCAGTCAACCGCTGAAGAAGCATTTCTGAGCCTTCAATTTTTTATAAATCCCTCGGCAAAGGAAGGTTGCACAGTTCAGCCTCAGTGTGAATTGCTTTGAGAGATGAAGGGGAAAGAAATGAGAAGAATTCCTTAGCTTCACAAGTTAACACAGTCCTGGAGGCTGGTGTTGTGTAGGAGTTAGAGTAGAGTCATTCCTTTAAAGTACTGCGCAAAATTCTAAAGTGTCTATCACATTGTTCATGTGTGGTTACCAATTGCTGTGTAACAAACTGCTCCAAAATTGAGTGGCTTCAAATTATAACTATTTTATTTGTTCACGATTCTGAGGGTCAGCAATTTATATTGGGCTCAATGGGGTGGTTCTTCTGCTTGGTCTCTTTTGGAGTAACTTATGCAGCTACTGTCACCTAGTAGTGTAACTGGAACCATCGTTCAGGATGGCCAATGTGTGTGGCAGTTGGTACTGGCTATTGGCTGGGCCACCTGTCTCCATGCGAGTTCTCATCTTCAAGATGGTTAGCTCTGGCTTCCTTACCTGGTGGCCCTGTGTTTTAAGATGATAGAAGTGAAAGCTGCAAGGTATCTTAAGGACTAGGCTTGAAAGTTGCCAAAATACCACTTCCGTTGTATTCTTTTGCTTAGAGCAAGTTGCAAAGCCTTCCTAGATTCAAGGCAAGGAGAAATAGATTCCATCACTTGATGGGAAGTAGTACGAAGTCACGTTGCAAAGAGATGTTCAGACCTGATGTGAGGATTTACTACAGCCAACTTTGTAAACAGTCTACCACATCCACTAAGCAAATTAAACTAGCAAATGCAGTGGGTGAGTTATGTCTGGATATATCAGGGAAGGTGATACCCAGAGATCAGAGGGGGGATCCTGGACATGTGAGGACATTGCTGTTTATTACACCATTTGATTGAAAACTGGGCAGGGAAGGCTTGTTGGACTCTGCCTGATTCAAAGTCTAGTCTATAAATTTTTTCCGCGAAATTAGATATTTGCCTTGTCTCTGTTACAGCACAGTGAGAGGCAGCTGGTAGGGCTGGCTAACCTATGTTCTTAGATTTTCTTTGGCAGAAATTAATTTTTTTCTTTAGAATTTTGTTTCTCTCCAAGGCTCAGTCTTTGGGTTAATATTGCAGATCCGCAATTCACAAATTTGTTTCTCTTGGTTCATTGTTTCAAAATGAAACTTTTAATAGATTCCAAAGCCTTAATAAGAGTGCTGCCTGGTTACATAATGAAGTTACTATGGTTGACAGGTAGTAATTTATTATTATCATTGTCCTTGATAAGAGTTATGCCTTGCACAGTGGGTGAGTAATAAATATTAGCTATAATAACATAAGCAACAGAAGAAAACTTGTCCCTTTGTGTCTCAATCAACCATTCATAATGCATATTCTTCTATTGTTACTGTGCCTGTTTTCTGTTAATTTTATCAATTATATGTAGAGGTGAACTATAGCTGTGCGACGTTATTATTATTATTAGTTTAAATGTCCTAATTTATCCTGCCACTGTGTTTCGTTTTGCATAACAAAGTCACAATATTTTTCTGTCCCTGCAGTGAAAGACTGTAGTAAGCTGATCTTGCTAACAAGAGATAATTATTAGCTTCCTCGAGAATATTACCCTATACGCACTACTAAGCGTTCCAGGAGGATTAATAATTCTACGAATTTTGGACAGGACGAGGTAGCGGCAAAGCAAGATAGGGCTGTTTTAATATTTGTCCTTGGCCCATTTGCATATCTATCACTGGTAATTTGTTAATGCTGCTTGTGTTTCAGTCTATGGTCATGCTGAGAATTAATGCACTCTACTGGCTGATACGCCCAATTCCAAAGTGAGAACTAGGCAAGTCCGAACATTCGATGACTCTGGCAATCATGAGGCTTGCATCCAAGAGCAGCTTCTTTGCAGGGTAATGCTTTTCTGAAAAGTCAGCAGTGAAATGGCAGGTTTTAAGTATGGTTCACTGATGTTCAAGGCTTTCTTTCTCCGATAAGAAGAGCTATTCTGGCACTTGAAATTGCAGGTTTTTTGTTTATTTGTTTGTTGTTGTTGTTGTTGTTGTTTTTGGGAACACGCAGAGAGAAGGCAAGGGTATTTAATATTCGACAGAGAATTGCTGAAAGTCAGAGGTTGGTCAGTGGGGGCTGGGAAGCCTTTGATTGACAAACTAAGTGTCCAAAAGAAATGAAAACCTGAAACATCAGAGAACATCTGTACATCGATTGTACTGGATACCCTAATCAACCTGCATATATGTATGTGTTAAAACATGTAATTATTTTAATATATTCCCAGTGAATTCTGCTACTTACGAGAACTTTAGATAAATCACTAGGAGGCAAGTGTTGATATAATATTAACTTAAAGTTGGCATTTGGCTGTTATTATTAAACATGTATGAAGTGTCTAGTTCAATCATTCATCAGTTCAATTTTGTTAATCAACAAATAACTACTGAAGGTCTCATATGTGCTACATGCATAGTAGGTTTCTGGAATTCCAGAGGAGTTTGCAGTCTAGAGGAGAAGAAAGAAAAGCAAGCAGTCAGTCTCAATACGATAGTATTTATGGTAGGGGGTCTGGATAGGCATTGCTGGAGGAAGTGACCTCTCTGGGAGGTGAGGGTGAAGATAGAAGGAGAGCCAGGTCTTGGGGGATTAAGACCCAAGCTCCGGAATTTGGACAATGGAAGGCATTGAAGGCTTAAGAAAGGAAGTGGCATGATCAGGCTGCAGTTTGAAAAGACTATTCTGCTTGCAGTGGGAAGGATGGCTTAGCGAGGCGGCTTATATTGGGTTGCCAAGACGCTGAGCCAGAAACGGGGCTCCTTGGGCAAGCAATTTCTTAAGGGAGTGCTTTCAAGTGAAACCTGTAAGGGTGTGAGGAAAACGCAAACAGGACAGGCTCAGAGGAGGTTTGGCCTCAGCCTGCTCCTGTGGGAGCTCTGGGGCGTGTATGGGGACACAGATTGCCCTCTTGATCGAGGCAAGAGGGCCAGCACAAAGGCGGGAAGGCAAACCTCCCTGGCTTTTCCAGGTGAGTGGTACTTTTCTCCCAGGGCGAGTCTCAGGAGAAGGGAACAGATGTGTTGTTAATGGGCAGTATTCACAGCAGCGGGGGCGTGGGTGCCTCAGTCCAGGCAGGAAGAGCCGAAGAGAGAAGGAATAGCCATTTAGGGGCTCTTGACATCCTCCACATGGGGGAGATTGCTTTCCATTGCTGGAAAGGAAAGGACAAATCGTTCCTCTAATGGAAAATGCATTAGGCTTTCTCGAGAGAGCCCCCTAAGGAAGGAGAAAGAGCAACAGGACATTACCAGCAATTTGACTGAGGGCAAGACCTAGGAGGTGTATCCATCAACCATAAAGAAAAGAGACCCAGGGTTCAGAATTAATCAGATGGAAGGGAGTGGGATTTGAGTAACACAGAGGTATGTGACAGGCGAGGCAGGGGCAAGGCTGCACCAACCTTCTAAAAATAAATAATTCCCTCCTGTTTCCTTCAGAGGTGCACCAGGTAATTTGCAAACATTTGCAGGCAAGTTTTCACGGGGCTGAACCGCAGGCAAAGCTCCCACTGACTTCACAGGGAGCTCCCAGGGGACACACAGCAAGGTGAGGCCTTGGTTCTGGGTAATTAAGACTTATGGCACCCTTGTTAGCGAAGAAATCCCAGTGCACATCATTGAAATGCAGCAGGCCTGCAGGCCTACAGCCCCTCGGCGGCCCACGGCCATTAGAAGCCCACTTGAGCCAACATTAATTTTGCTATCCTTCACTTTCTGAAATCAGAGGGTGACATCACTTTGATTAAGAGGGGCAAGCATGTTACAGACAATCAGCAGAGTCAGCCTGTGCTGGTTGGTGTCCTCACAGCCGCTCACTGACGATGGGGCTGGTGCTCTATGGAACAGGAAGAAATAGTTCATTGAGGTCGGCTCTAATTCCACTGTTGCCTTCTGAGCAGGTGAAATTCTCCCCACACACCCCACCTGCACTCTTTTCATGTATTTTCCCCCTTTTCTGCTTCTCTTCATGTCCCCTTCTGTAAGACACAAAGACGCTCACGGGCGGTCAGGCCTGGGTGGGAGGAAATCTCTGTAGAACACTCTGCCCCTCCTCTGCATTAGGGTGATGGAGGGATGAGTACATGAATTAGCAGATCTGTAGCAAGGAGCACCACATGCAGGGTGCTGTGTCGGCTGCTAGGAAGGGTATGAAGAATTCTACAACACATTCCTTACCCTCAAAGAGCCTAAAATCTTGCTGAAGAGGCATATCTCTACAAGATACCAACACGGGTTAGCAGCACAGCTTTAGACCAGATGGCCTGGTTTGAATCTTGGCTCTGCCACACTGGCTGTGTCACCTTACACAAACAATGTCTCTGCCTCAGTTTTCTCATCTATAAAACGGGTATGACAGTAGTACCTGCCTCACAGCATATGTGTGAGAAATTAACAAATTAATGGCCAGGCATGGTGGCTCACGCCTGTAATCTTAGTACCTTGGGAGGCTGAGGCAGGAGGATCACTAGGGGCCAGGAGTTTGAAACCAGCCTGCGCCACATGGTGAGACCCTGTCTCTACAAAATATACCACCCCCCCAAAAAAAAAATTAGCTGAGCGTGGCAATGTACATCTGTAGTCTCAGCTACTCAGAAGGCTGAGGAGGGAGGATCGCTTGAATCTGGGAGCTCGAGGCTGCAGCAAGTTGTGATCCCACCATTGCATTCCAACATGGGCGACAGAGTGAGATCTTGTCTCAAAAGAAAAAAAAAAAAATTAATGAAAGAGCTTAAAACATGGCCATTGCTCAATAATTGTGAAGAAAGCAACAGACATTTGTAGAGTATTTACTGTGCTAAGTGCTTTGTATGCTTTATGTAATCTAATTTGCAAACAACATATGAGGTGGGTACCACTATTATCACCATTTTACCAACAAATTGAGGCTCAGACAAGTTAAGTAAGTTGTACAAGACCGCAAAGCCAGGAAGTGATGGAGCTGGAATTTGTAACCAGGGCCAAGGCACTTAGCTGTTATTCTATAATGTGTCATTTATAAGAAAACCAATGAGGATCAAATGTTTCAGATGCTTTGAGAACAAAGAACTCCTTGGGAAGTGAAGCAATGAAGGAGGGCTTCTGCTGAGTCTTCCATTTGCAGGTAGGAGGTTCATTCATTACAGCCAATATTTATTGAGCGCATAGTACAATTAAGCACAGAGCTGGAGACATCATGAGTGATGTGTGGTGTCACCTTGAAGTTGAAAGGGGGAAGAAGAATGATCAAGTAGGAGAGAAGCAGGGATGGGGGGCTCTGGAAGGATCAGGAGCTTGAAGAGGGATTAAGGGAGTCCCTCAGGGATGGAAAGATGTGGAAGAAGGGAGGGGAACAGGAAAGACTTTCCAAGGAGGTGGGATCTTGAGAGCACAGCCTGGGCAAAGGCTCAGGTATGAGACAGCCTAAGAAAACCCTGAGAGTGTACGCGTCTGAAGCCATCTGTGGAGGTGCATAGGATGGTGAGAGATCATTACAGTGGCTAGCAACCTTTGAGTAGTCATGATGTGTTAAGCACTTAGCATGATCACTTCTATTCTTTCCCTGGAGTGGGCAACCCATGGCCTGCAGGCCAAATCGAGCCCACCACCTGTTTTTGCTTGGCAGGTGAGCTAAGAATGATTTTTACAGATGTAACACTTAAATTGATTTTGATGATAGGGAATACTAAGTTCAAACCCTAATTAAACAAAATGTTATCCTCCTCACAAAGAAATCTGTTGTTCTCATTGGTAGGCCTGAATTTTTTAAAAAAATTGTCCTTGGTCAGGTACAGAGGCTCACCCCTGTAATCCAAGAACTTTGGGAGGCCAAGGCAGGAGGATCACTTAATGCCAGGAGTTTGAGACCAGCCTGGGCAACATAGCGAGACCCCACCTCTATTCTGTAAATAAATGAATAAAATTGTCCTCACTGAATAATACTTTTTTCTGTTTTTATTGAGGTACAATTTACAAATTAAAATTGTATATATTGAAGATATACAACATGACGATTTGGTATATGTTGTGAAATAATTATCACAATTGAATTAACATGTCCATCACCTCACATAGTAACTATTTTTTGTGTGTGTGGTGGTGACACTAGAGATCTATTCTCAGCAAATTTCAGGTTTACAATACAGTACTATTAACTATTAACTAGAGTACATCCTGTACTCTAGAACCCCAGGACTTACTCATCTTATAAGCGAAAGTTTGTACCCTTTGACCAACATCTCAGCATTCCCCCACTCCCAGTCCCTGGCAGTCACCCTTCTACTCTCTCTATGAGTTCCAATTATTATTATATTTTGAATTCTACCAGCGAAAACGTTGTGGATCTTTATTTTCTCTCTAGTTTTATAAATGCCTATATAGTAGCCTCAATTTTGCTTCTTGACTTTCAATACCAGAAGTATTTACTATCTCAGCCTTTGTAGCAAAACCTTGCCAGCGCTGTTCTTTTCTCTTTTCTTTTCTTTTCTTTCTTTCTTTTTTTTTTAGACAGAGTCTTGCTCTGTCTCCCAGGCTGGAGTGCAATGGAGCGATCTTAGCTCATGGCAACCTCTGCTTCCTGGGTTCAAGCGATTCTCCTGCCTCAGCCTCCCGAGTAGCTGGGATTACAGGCACCCACCACCACGCCTGGCTAATTTTTGTATTTTTAGTAGAGATGGGGTTCCATCATGTTGGCCAGTCTGGTCTCGAACTCCTGATCTCAAGTGATCTGCCCACTTTGGCCTCCTAAAGTGCTGGGATTACAGGCATGAGCCACCACGCCCGGGTAGGCATTGTTCTTACTTAAGGATAAGGGAACTGAGGCAGAGGGAGGATGAAATGATGTCATTCAGGTCCTGAAACTAAGACTGGGTGGAGGCAGGACTTGAACGCAGGTTGTTTGGACTGGGACCCGATGCTCTGAGCCCACTTCCACCTGGTGTTTACAGAAGTCCAAGGAAGAAGCTAAGGGCCAAACTAGGTCAAGAGGGGAGGGAATGGAGCACACAAAAGTGCCCAGATGTGGAGATAAGCAAGAAAGACGTGCCCTGCTGGGCCAGGCTTCTCTGGCTGATCCAATGTGTCATGGGCCTGAGCTAGTGGCTGTGGGCACAAAAGACTTATTTCCCCTGGCAGAAAAGAATTCCTGGCTGCTATGGGCAGCAGATTTCTCATGTGGATGATTGGAAATATTTACAGTGCCGCAGGAAATGCTGGAGGAAGAGTAGTTCTGGTGGGCTGAGGGTGGAACAGAGGGGGCGATCAGCTTGGATGAGTTGAGCTGGAGATGCCTGGGACATAAGTAAGTTGAGGAGAGTGGAGAAAAGAGTTTGGGCTCTGGAGCCAGGTGCAGAGTTGGGAGTCATTGTAATGGGGCTGAAATGGGGAGACTGGAAAGAAATCATTCCTTCTGCTAATAGGAGTTGAAAGGTTCACCTGCTCATCTTTGAACTCTGCAGTGGACAGGGATGGGGGTCGTGTTCCTGGGTTCAGTGGATCCTGAAGAAGAAAACAAGGTTATTTTTGAAATGGGTTATCTGTGTCATTGTATGATCTCTCTTGTCAAACACACAAGACACACACCTACCAAAGATCATAAAAGATGTATTTTTAAAGCCCCAGTGTGTATATTAACTTACATAGAATAACCTGATTAGCTTTGAAGGCTGTTGGCTTAAAGAGAATGAAGATTTCCAAGTAAAAGCAGAGGAGGAATGCTCGATGTCATTGAGAACTCAAGGAGAATTTCCTTCCAGTGAAGTTTCAAAAAAACCAAAGGAAGAAGCAGCCTCTGATTATATAATTTCTACCTGGGCAAGTACAAATCTTTGATTATCTATTTATGTCCTGCCAATTCCAGGGCCCAGAGGAAATCAATCCAGCCTAAAAGAAACTAATTTTGACCACTTCTTTTCCTCTCTCTTGTTTCGTGGCCTCGTTAACCTCAAGGAGTTTGCCTGTGAGTGCTTCAGGCTAATGTGGGAGTCCACGTAGGCAGATTCTGGAGGAGCAGGCGAGACCAGAGAGGAAGGAACTGAGATGCAGGGAAAGAAACAGTGATGCCATTACCCAACCAGGGATTTGACAGCCAAGAAGATTTTTTTTTTTTTTTTCGGTTTTTTTTTTTTTTTTTTTTTTGAGACAGGGTCTTGCTCTGTCGCCCAGGCTGGAGAGTGCAATCATGGTTTGCTGCAGCCTTAACCTCTGGGCTCAGGCAATCCTCCCACCTCAGCCTTCGGAGTAGCTGAGACTACAAGCACACACCACCCTGTGTGGCTAATTTTTTTTTTTTTTTTTTAGAGAGAGATTAGTTCTTGCTATGTTGCCCAGGCTGGTCTTGAACTCCTGGGCTCAAGTGTGGTCTCGAACTCCTGGGCTCAAGTGGTCCTCCCACCTTGGCATCCCAAAATGTTGAGATTACAGGTGTGAGCCACTGCGCCTGGCCTGAGAAGATTCTTATAAGCCTAGTGTTTCCCCAAGAATTCTTGGAGTAAATAAGGAAAAATATATGAGACCATCTGAAGTTTTAGAGGAAGTGAAGGTTCACCACTCACACATTGTAGAGGGAGCGAGGGCCTCATAACTGCACATCTGCCCCTCCCACCTCCTAGTTCTGTTTGCCCTGTTGTCTTACTCATTTGCAGGAAGAACAGTTTCTGGAAAGTGGGTGTTGCAGGAAACCTGAGGAGGTGGCAGGCTTCAACTCATAACAGGGTGTCCACCTTAAACACATATTTGACCTTCTCCTTGGATAAACAATGTAGAAGCAGACCCAGGGACATGTGTCATTTCATGAACCTGATCTTGCCCAGATTTACCTCTATGAACGATCTTCGACGAGGCACTTTGAAAAACTGCAGCCACACTTTGAGGCCACTGGGGTCCCACTGCGTAGATCACCCCTTCAGTGTTCTAAATGGAACTGGGGATCAATTCAACAAGATGTAGGAAACGTGTTTAAAAAGGGAAAAGGTGTAACATGGTCTCATAACTCATAAGAGAATGAGATTTTCATGAGATGTCTTTGAAAGAGAAAATCCTTGTACAAAACACACAACAGCTGTATCAACTAAAACAATTACCTTTTGAGATTCGTAGGGGGCATATCACGTAGGTGGAGCAGAGATTTGTATATTTATCTCTGAACTTGATTTGATTTTAATATTATTCTGTCACTTATGCACAGTTCCCAAATGTCTTATCAGGAAGAGCCAGTTATTAAGCCGCTGAAAGTGTCTTATAAAAATAGCAGACAATCTAAACTGTGAATCACTCCATGGAGCCCCAGTGGTGTGAGCACGAGCAGATTCTGCCATGAGTTAAACAATTGTGCAAACATGTGCTCCACATCCTTTCTGTGCCGGATTCAGTGCTAGCCCTGGGGTGAGCGAAGATTAATAAGGTGTAGCCTGTATCTGAAAAGAATTCACATCCCAGTGAGAAAGGAGCAAACAGATTTTAAAAATACTATACACAAGAAGGTTAAACTATTAGAGATGAGTTAGAAGGGATCACTCTGAAGTTGTGTTGATGAAGTATGGTTCTGTACAAAGTGCTATGAGAACATGGAAGAAGGAAAATTAATCCAACTTAAGGGTGCCTGGCAAACTTCAAGGCAGAGACATTTGAATGGTCCCTTGAAGGATGAGTAAGAGTTTGAAAGCAACAAGGGAGTTTTTTCAGCAGGGGGAACAACACGGGGTAAGGTTTGGAGGCATGACTCTACACAGCTAATGAGGGATCAGAGAAGAGCTTTGTATGACTGGACAGCATGGTGTATGTGACAGGGACAAAGGGTGAGGCTGGGAAAGAAAGCAGGAGTGTTTAGGCAAAGCCAGTGTAAACAGGAGCCCAGAAGGTTCTCAGGTTAGGAAGGGTGCAAGGAGATTGGTGTTTTACTTGGATTCTTCTGATGGTCTCTGAGCTGCAGAGCAGGGCAGCACAACGAGGGCCATCTTTAATATGACACATGGTGTTGTCATTGTTTTACTTACTAACTCAGAAGATTAGCCCATTTCCTGATGTCTTTTGCTTAGTCTCAGGGAGTGATTATACTTGAAAACGGACATTGGCAAACTATAGCCATATCAAATTTGACCCACCACCTATTTTTGTCAGTAAAGTTTTATTGAACCACAGCCATGACTATTCGTTTCGTGTTGTCTATGGCTGATCATTGCACTAGGACTGATTTCACAGCAGAGTTGCATAGCTGCAACAGAGACTGATGCACAAGACCTGAAATATTTATGATATGGTGCTTTACGGAAAAAAGCTTGCTGACCCTTGACTTTTGGTTCTCCAAAGTCATTGCCATCTTTCCCATCAGACCAGAAACTTGGAAGACTACCTAGAAGGTTTGCCTTATTACCTTCTGTACTGCTCACCTCTGCCTTTATCAAGTGGCCAAATTCAACTGCTCTCACAAAGTCAGTTGTGGAGCATAGGGCAGAGGATCACATTAAAAAAAAAAAAAAAAAAAAAAAGACACACACAGAGAGAGACAGTGAATTCTAGAAACCGGGCAAGTCTTGTCAAGCCACTTCATCTCTTCTCTGCAAAAGTCCCTACGTATGAGGTCAGCAGCCTTCCATGACCCCAAGTATACTGACTGCAGCATTATGCGAGAACCTTTTTATCACATCCTTATTGGCAAGACAGAACTGATTAGGTAGTTGTGTTGGTCAAACATCTGCCCCCACAGCGTGTGCATGAATGGGTTGACATCAATCTTACGGAAATATCTAATGTGCTCCTACAAGACTGAAGACTTACTCCTGTCCTGTTCAGCATTTTCACCGGCATAAATGAACTAGAAACCATGTTTCTCAATGTGGGGTTTACCCATAGCTACAGGATGGAGGACGGCTAAAAGTGGCATTGATATGTCAGAATCCGTGTTCCAAAGAAATCTTGATGAACTAGAGTAGTGGTCAGAATGTACTCTCTGCCACAGAAGCAGTCTCTCCTAAATGAAGAATGTAGGACCCTAGCAAAATATCTGATATTTTCAGATCCTGGGGCAAGAGTACAAATGGAGACCAGCCTGCCATACATCCAAATATTTGGAAGTTACAAATCAAGACAACAAGCTAAACAAAATGTGCTGTATCCTCCTACCTTGACAAATGGACTTTCTTCAACACCTGGAAGTCCAGGTTCAAATTCAGAATTCTCTGACGCCTCGGAGTCTTAATGCTGTAACATGGCAGTGTGGGAGAGCAGTGCCTCATCCCACCCAACCCCCAACTTTCAACCCTTCTTTCTATTTTCTAGCCTGCTCCTGGACTCCTCCGCAATGTGTCTCCAGTTGCTTCCCCTTTACTGCACACCAGTGATATCTGTCATTTGGTGCCATTTGTTTGGCTCTGCTCTCTGGCTTCTCTCTTTAACTCCAATTTCTGCCTCTGATTAACTTGTTTCTAGCTTTTTCAGGCAACCCCTGGTCTCATGCTTATATCTGGCACAATCCCCAGAAAATAATGTCCCTGATGGAGTCACCCCTGGGCCTGGAAAAACAATCTGGTCAATTGCCACCTGCCTTCCAGCTCCTGGATCTTATATGATAATCCCTGACCAGCATCTTAGATGAAAACTGCTTCTTCCCACTCCCACCACCCATGCCAGTGGCTCTTGAACTTAAGGACAAAGGATGAACATATATTTCAGCAAATCTGGGGCAGAAGTCCCACTGACAAGCAATATATTTCTTTGAATTATAGTGTTTTTATTTTCAAAAGGTCACATGCTTTAGAGAAGATGTTTTAATCATTGAAATATTATTATGTATAACGTACCTTCTAAAAAGTACACAGAAAATAGACATACAGTTTAAGAAATTATCACAAAATGTATAACTTCCAGATAAACAAATGCTTCACTATCTTCTCCTCAAAGGAAACCAACCACTCTTCTGACTGCTAATACTATTATTTGGTTTTGCCTGTTTTTGAATTTTATGTAAATATAATCAAGCACTACAAATTCCTTCGTATATGGTTTCTTTCATTCAACATAATGTTTGTGAGATTCATCTGCGGTGCCCTGTGTGGTCTTTGGTTACTCATTTTCATGCCGTGTAGTATGCCAATAGTATAGTATACTCAATATATGTATATATGAGTACACCAACATTTATTTATGCTTATCATTGTTGATGGGCATTTAAGTTGTATCCCATTGTTATTATATATAAACCTGCCATGAACAGTCTTACAAATATCTGTTGGTACATGTGAGCATGAATTTGGGGCATATATATCTAGAAGTGAATTACTGGATGATGGTTTTTACATATTTCAACGTATTTCAACTCTCTGATAGTTCAAAGATCTTTCCAGAGTGGTTGAACCAACCTGCACTCCCATCTCTAGTCTATAGGAATTCTTTGTTGTTCCACACTTTCAGATTTATTTTTATTCTTCTCCACGAGACACTCACGTTCATTTCCATGTTGAAAATTTATAGAATTTTTTGCCAAAAAGGGGAAATGAATCTTGTGGAAGATGTACCAAGTTTATTCTTGTGCCTTCAACTGCCACAAAGTTGAAGGAGTTCAGTTGTGCATCAACCACATTGACCTCTTGGAGGTTCTTCTTTCAGTTTCATGACTTTCTAACCTTTTGCTAAACTGTTGACCACTTATGGAACAGTGTACCTTCTCTGTCCAGCATAGTGCCTGCCACCTTATTGGCTGAGTCTGAAGACTGATTCACTGCTGACCTTCAATCCATTTTGAAAAGACAGCATTTATCTGGATAATTTTACTTTGATTAGAGGTTCATCTGATTGTGGCTTTGATTAGTCCCTAAGTCCTTTCAAAGGTAACAGACCATGCACTTCTTTCATATGTACTTCCATCACCTGAAAGAATACTTGGGACCCCACGGGGAGCAGTCAGTATTTGCTAACCGACTGCCTGGCTCAGTGTAGCTTAAAATCCATCTTTATTTTTATATGATAGTTTAAATGATTTAATGAGTGGCTGTCACTGACAAGGCACTTGGGGACTGTGCATAAAATGACACTATAATATAAAAATAAAGCTTTGCTCAGAGACTAATACACAGAATTGCCTTCCGTGTACATACTGCTCTTTGTACTAGAGGAAACAATTCTTCCTTTGGTCAAGTCGAATTGTTTCCATTGATAAAAATAAGTAAATCCACATTCTCTCCTACTGCTTTATTTGAATGCTTACAAAAACAGGCATCATATATAATATTCATGTCAGCAATGAATATGCAGAAAGTGCTGCATCTCTTTATTTAGGAATTTTAAACATTGCAGTCATGTTCATCATGGTGACTGTGGGCTTTTATATCTAAGACAGACTCGTTTCTCAAAGTCATATTTAAATATCTCAAACAGTAATGTTGGCCTCTTGGGTACTGCACAACAGACAACTGAAGAAGGAAGGTTAACCTCTCCAGAAAAAAAAAAAAAAAAAAAAAAAAAAAAAATTAAAGAAACAGCACAGCTGTGGATATTTCACGTTTAGAAAGCAGCGGGCACAGGGGAAAGAAGAACAGAGAATTCTAGGGGAGCCAAGTTTGCAATGAGAATCTGGATGTTGGCTTCATCTTAGAGCAGAGTGTGGGAGCTGTTCTCTAACTTAATGACGCTCTAAGTGAGGTATACACTTTTTTCTCGGTTCCGTGTTTTATAGACAACATTTCTCTTCTGTTCCTTTCAATAACCTAAACTGACAATCCGAATGGTTAGCCAGACGCAAGCACACGCACAGTTTCATACCTGTGACTTTGCTCCAGGTTTTAGATCTTACAATAGTTTCATTCATTCATTTGTTCTTTCATTTAAAAAAATTGTTCGTTTAAAAAAATTAAATGGCCAGGCAACAAATACTTAACCCAGCACCTACTATACACCAAGTGCTATGCTTGGTGCCTAGGATACAATGATATGTCATAACCAGACATTATTTAATTAAGTACACAAACAACTGTAAAAGTACATCAGTGGGAGTGCTCTGAAGAAACAAGTTGGTGCAGTGGAAATGTATACTAGAAGGATCTGCCTTAATCAGGGAGGTCTGGGAAGTGTCCTTTGGGAATGATGACTGAGGAAGTGACGATCTGTATATGAGCCAGTGCCTTACCTAAGTGAAGTGGGCTGCGGGGGTGGAAAAGAAATGAAAACAGCTCGTGCAAAGGCCCTGTGGTGGGAAAGCATAATGCACATGATGACTAGCACGAAGGTCAGCGTGGGAGGACGGGGGGAGGGCAAAGGGTGTGGGCAGTACCTTGTGGGCCCTTGCGGAGTGTTGTCTTTATCCTAACAGCAAAGCGGACCCACGTGGAAGAATCGGTGGACGACGGGGAAGGACCCAGTTTTTTGGTGTGGGTTGTGGAAGCATACCCGGAAGCGTACTGGAAAGTGCTGTAGAATTTCTTGTTCTTGCCTCGACACAGTCTCTGGCTGGCATCTTGACTCAATTACAGGTGTCCCCCAACAGCTGTTAGCTGCCGAGCAGGCTGGTCTCCCAGTCCTGAGTGGATAATCGGGAGGGTGCTGGGGTGGCGGAGGGACACGCTCCAGTAGGCCGGCTCGGCTCTCTCTTCTGCACACAATGAACAGCCTGTGCTTGCTGCTTGCAGATCCGAACGTGTTTAGCCATAACAGTCTGACAGGGAAGCCTGGTTTCAACTTTAATAGAACACAGGGCACCCAACCAAGTTGGCATAATCTCTCTCCTGAGAGGTGATGTGTGGCCTTTGCGTGCCGGGCCTTCGATTTACAACCAGGATTAAATGTAGATAAATTCAAAATGTAAATGCTCTTGACTCCATTTATAATTCTAATAATAAAATACATCATAATAGCATTTACGTACTCCAGATATTCAACATTTATATTTAAAAGGTCTGAAAAAATCTTTTGGGGTCAAGCTATTGTAATTCATAGCATATTAAGATAGCAATAAACCTCGCAGGGGCAGAATTGGGGGCCACAGGGTAGGAAGGGGGAAGGAAACTGTCCTGAATAGTAACTGTGATTGTCATAGAGCTGGGTTTCAACCTTGGCACTCGTGACATTTGGGGCCATGTCATTCTTGGTCGTGGAGGTTGCCCTGTGCCTTGTATGATGTTGAACAACATCCCTGACCTTTACCCACCAGATACCACTAGCACACATCTCCCCCATCCCCAGTTGTGACAACCAAATGTATCTCCAGACGTTGCCAAATGCCTCCTGGGGGACAAAATTCTCCCTACTTTTGAACACTGTATAGAGGACGCATAATTAGTACACCTGGTATAGAAGGTTTTGTGGAATAAAAACAAGCATGGCCAATAATTTGAGGATTGTTTTAATAAGAAAAGAGTTCTATACCATGTGGTTAGAGGTTTTCAACCTTAAATAAGTTTTGCTTTCCAAACTATTGAAACGCCTAGCATGTACATGGAAATGCCTCCACTCCAGCCTCACTAGAAACTCCCAGCTGATGGGCAGACCTCATTCCATTCACTGAGGAAAGTGGAGCTTAGGATTCTGCAAGTCAACTTTTTATTTTTATTTATTTTTTTATTTTTTTTTGAGACGGAGTCTTGCTCTGCCGCCCAGGTTGGAGTGCAGTGGTGCGATCTCAGCTCACTGCAAGCTCCGCCTCCCGGGTTCACGCCATTCTCCTGCCTCAGCCTCCCGAGTAGCTGGGACTACAGGCGCCTGCCTCGTCGCCCGGCTAGTTTTTTGTATTTTTTAGTAGAGACGGGGTTTCCCCGTGTTAGCCAGGATGGTCTCGATCTCCTGACCTCGTGATCCGCCCGTCTCGGCCTCCCAAAGTGCTGGGATTACAGGCTTGAGCCACCGCGCCCGGCCAGCTTTTTAATTTGAAGTTTGAAACGCAAAACAGCCTTGCTATTTCTTCATCTGCAGAGGAACAAACAAGGGAACGGTTGTTTGCTCCCTGTGCCCTTGAGACTTTAAATATTTCTCCTACCTCAGTTTTGGTGGGAGATGGGAAGGTATTAAAAGCTAGAATAGAATCATTTGGATGCTTAACTGTAGTCTGGAGGAATTGGAAAAGCTTTGCAAAATTTCCCAAGAGAGTGAAGCTCTCCGACAGGGGTCGACTGCCCGGCGTCCTCTGTTTGGACAGAAATCACCATCCAGCTGGGGCTGCTGCAAACGTGTGGGCTGAAGATACTCGACTTCCTGCCTTTTTGCCATGCTATAGGTGTGTGACATTGAAAAATGGCCCGATCTCCTTGGATCTTCACAGTCTTTTTTTCTGAAAATAAAACGAAAAGCAATCGCTGAATCCCTCACCAGACTGTGGTGAGGTTTAATGAGATTGCAACTGGGGGTCTGGCGTTATGGTTTGAGGAGTGTGACTTCACCTTGAGGCTATCAGGTCTTTCCCAGTATTTGGTCTATTTCTCTTCCTTTTTTCTTTTTCTTTTTGAGACAGAGTCTCCCTCTGTCACCAGGCTGGAGTGCAGTGGTACAATCTCGGCTCACTGCAACCTCCAACTACCTGGTTCAAGTGATTCTCCTGCCTCAGCCTCCTGAGTAGCTGGAATTACAGACATGTGCCACCACACCCAGCTAATTTTTGTATTTTTAGTAGAGATGAGGTTTCACTGTGTTGACCAGGAGGGTGTCGATCTCCTGACCTTGTGATCTACCCGCCTCGGCCTCCCAAAATGCTGGGATTACAGGCATGAGCCACCATGCCTGGCCTATTTGCCCTATTTCTTTTGGTAAATTGGTTAGGTCCGCAGATGTTTATTTTATATAATCGGAGATGCAAGATGCTTCACAGAAACACTAAACACCATAAATTTAAATCTGGTGAGTTGAGATTAGGTATAGATGAATTTGAACCCATTATATAGATAGATGTAGAGATATAATTCATATACCTATAGATAACATATGTAATAGATATTTTATGTAGGTAAGGATATGAATCTTTGAATAAATTCATAATGAGAATAATAAAATACTACCTAAAAATATCACCATGGCTTCCATGGTTTGAAAAAGCTTTTGGTATTTTAGATTAGAAATTATAAACTGTATCTACTGTCTTCACTGGGGTGGCCCTAATGAAATACCATAGACTGGGTGGCTTATAAACAACAGAAATGTATTTCCCAGTTCTAGAGGCTGGGAAGTCCAAGATCAACGTGCCAGTAAATTTGGTATCTGGTGAGGGCCCACTTCCTGGTTCACAGATGGTGTCTTTTCACTGTGTCCTCACGTGGTGGAAGGGGAGGAGGAAGCTCTCTGGAGACTCTTTTTATAAGGGTACTAATCCCATTCATGAGGGCAGAGCCTTCATGACCTCATCACCTCCTGAAGGCTCAGCTCCTAACACCATCGCTTTGGGGACTGGATTTTAACGAATGAATTTTGCAGAGAAGGGACAAAAACATTCAGACCATAGCGTATACTAAAAATGTGAATGGAGTTAGAAAACCTTAGTTGGTCTGAATATCAGAAAGCTCTAGAGAAAAGTCCCCCCAGGCAGCCTGCATGTATATCTTGTGAAGGAGAATTTACCTACAGCCCCTGAAGGAACACAGAAACAGGGATCTTGTTTTGTCTTTGTGGCTCTGTGCTACTTAAAGCAGGAGGATTAAGCAGGAAAATGTCGGTTGGTTTATATTAAGGCTAAAGACTGATCCCTGACTAATGCTGAAATTAGCCAGCTAAACTTGGGTTAGTCCAAAGGGTAAAGAAAGTAATAAAATAAGACCAACGTCTTTTAAACTGGAGTATGATTTGGGAACTTTCCAGTGGCAGTAGCATGGGATGTCTGTCTGGAAGAGGGCAGGGGGATGAAGACCTGACTCTCAGAAGTGTCTGTGCAATGAGCTGTAAGACTTTCATCCCTGTCCAAAATTGATACCAATAACCCCACACACCTGTGTAGTTGGCAAAGCACTTTCTCAGCCACCACTTTGTATAATCCTCAGGACAATCCTGAAAGTTGCTACCATTATTTTCGATGGATAAAGCCAGCTCAGATGGGTCAAGAAACTTATTCAAGGGCCTTTGATTGATAATTTGTGGAGTATCAGCTAGAACCAGTCTACCCCACATGCCAAGTTCCTTCTCTTAAAAAAAAAAGTAGAATAAAATAAATATGGAAAGTAGTCAGGAATCAGGTGGAGAGTTAAGAATCAATAGAGTGGTTTTGTTTGCTTTTAAAAAAGTTTCTTCCCTTCCACCTCACCACCCTTCCCTCTCTACTTTTCTGACAGTGGTCTTGATGTAAGTTCATATTTCATTTTAGAAAGATAAGAAGCCTGGCATGGTGGCTGTGCCTGTCGTCCTAGCAACTCAGCAGGCTGAGGTGGGAAGATCACTTGAGCCCAGGAGTTTGAGACCAGCCTGAGCAACACAGTGAGACCCTGTGTTCACGTTTTTTTTTTTGTTGTTTTTTAAAAAAACTAGCCAGGTATGGTGGCTGTGCTTGTAGTCCTAGCTACTCAGGAGGCTGAGGTGGGAGGATCACTCAAGCCCAGGAGTTCGAGGCTGCAGTGAGCTGTGATCACACTACTGCGTTCCAGTCAGGCTGACAGTCTTGTAAGGAAAAAAAAAAAAAGGTTTGGAAAACTTCTCTCCAGCATTGAAACTTCCTGTAGGCTAGTATGTGTGTCCAAGCAATGCAGGTTGTGGTTTTAATCACCATGATGTCTCCAAGGATTGTGTCTGTCCTCCTGTGTATGGAGATTCCAATTTACTGGTTTTAAGATGTGGTGAACAAAAGTCTGTTCTCGTAGTCGACCAAGGGGATGTAGGCCACGAAGGCATGAATCTTAAGTACGTGACCACCTAACTCACGCTGAAGCCACACTCACTGCATCTGAGCAGGTGCCACTTTCGCTTCTTGTTTTTTATTTTTAAATTTCCTAAGTTTTGTTTGGTTTTTACCTTCCCCTGGTTTGGCAGATGCATTTGTACTTTTTGGAGAGATATTTATACCATTTGTGTTAAAGGTATTTTTTTTTCTAAATGGTATCCTGTCAACAGTACATTGAGGATACAATTTTGGAACTCAAAATGCGTTTAAACACAACTTAGCAAATGTTATGTCTTATCATTTGGCATTTGGCCTCTGCAAACTCATTTTATTTAATGCCATAATCAATATTCCTGATTTGAAATACTTCCTTTTATCTTTTGTCTTGAAGGTAATATTTTTTTAAAAGGTACCCTGTTTGACTTTCTTCTAAATAACACCCCCCCTCAAAATATTCTTGATTGCTACAGTCATTCATACATATTTATCTCCGTCTATGTATCCTCATTATCTATCTATCTAAACAAAAACTGCTTATTCTAGGAAGGTGCTAAGACAGAGCCTTACAGTACTAGGCCCCCAGAGAGATCATGTGCTTGTGGCATCTGGTAAGTGACACATGAGCTTTCCTCTCCCAAGCAAGACATCTAGTTGTCACCCGTCAATCTGCTCAACCAGTTACGGAGTAAGTCGGCTGCCTCTCCACTTCACTCAGATATGAGAGAGTTAATTATTTAATATGTTTTCTAAGCACATTGGGTTCCCTAGAGAAAGTGTGCCACATAAATATATATAAATGAATTATTAATTAAAGTTTAAGCAGATTACTTGGTGAGTTCTTTCTTAACTGCCCCATTTTCCTAATGAGGTGTTTTGAAGTTACTATCTAGATTTGGTATCTCGCCCCTCCTTCTTTCCCATGCCTTCTCCTTCTTCCCCTCCTTAATTTCCAATTCTGCTTAATTCTCTTTCCTTTCTGTCAGCTTTGTCAGCGCCTACCATATTGTGGGCACTCAGGCAATCACAATGATTTAACGCCAGATCTATAGGTAAAAGCCTTCATTAACTTCAACAGGCGTCATAAGCTCCTAAGAACTCTAGGGTGAGATTAATAATTAGATAATGATTCTAATGTGCTATGAAAATGAGAAGCCAAGCTCATGAAATGCTGAGCATGGTGTGGTTATCAGCAGTAGAGGAAACCCTTGTTTACCGACCCCTTTTCCCTGATCTGTTTCAAGTAAAACGAGAGATCCCAGATAGTTTAAAAATTAATATAAATCAAATTAAACCCCTCCCACAATGTCGACTTGTCTCTCATCAGCCAGAACAATACAAAGAGATTGCAATTTAAGAGCCTGGTTTGGAGGTTGGTTGGATTCTCTTTGAGGGAACTGTGGACTAATTTAGATCGAGTATGAGGGAGCAGCATAATTGCTTATTGAATGTTGATGTCCAAATCCTAGTTATTCCTTTACCGGAGATTAAGGGGAATTAGAGAACAGTTCACGTCCATCCTGCTAAACCTGACCCAGTTTATTTACACTGTAATCTTACTTCAGAGCATGAGAAGTAAAATGAGCTGCTCTTATCAATTAATAGCTGAAGAAAAATTTAGATTTCAAGTTCAATGTAAGAGCTACTTATTCCAAAGCACTACAGAAATGAAGAGGTGCTTCCTTTTAGGCCAGGAGCGGGGAGGGGAGGGAGGAAGCGCTGAAGAGAATTTGTTTCTTTCCTTCCTAAGAGTTTGAATTACTGTGCAATCTTGGATTTTCTAGTGACCTGTGTGAAAGCCCTGGGGCTAAAGCAGACCTATAATGGATCTATTTCTGAAAGGTTCAGCAGTATTGGAGTTTAAAACAGCAGTCATGATACCTGCAAGTAATGAGGTCAGTGCTTCCTTCTGCATCTAGGAGGCCATTGGTCACAGCCTGCATGGCCTCTCAAAGTACAGAAGTGGGCAAGTCCCTCCTTGGCCCACTTCCACAATTCTCCAGGGTAGCCAGTCCTATACTTAGCAGACACAGAAGTCGCTCTAGGGATATGAGATAAACGGTCAGCTGAAGACCCTACACTTTCTCTCAAATCTCCCTGCCCTGCCATGCCCACCCGACCTGCAGCACCACATTCCACTATTAGACATTCACTTCTCTGAGTTAAGCCGTTGTTCCACATTCAAATACCTCTAGGAGGTACAATACATCGTGTTTACCAGTCATTAGTAATTTAGTACAAATATTTGTTGTTTGTTGGATTGACACATAACATGCATTGACAAATATTTGTTGTTTGTTGGATTGACACATAACATGCATTGATCAGAGGCAGGGAGTGGGAAGATGTACTTGAGTGCAAGGCTGCCTTTCTACTGGCTACCCCACTCCTCTGAACCTCAGTGTACACACCAGGAAACCAGGGCATTAGATCAGCAGATGTCCAGTGTCACTTCCATTCCCAGCACTGTGTATCTCTGATAGTTGTGGGAAGGGGCACAGATACAACCATGGTGATGGGTCGGGGGGTGCCTGGATGTGAGGACGATGGTAGGAGCCTGAGACACAACATAATGAGCACAGAAATTTTATAAGAAGCTTGGGAACTTTGAGTTGCTTTATATCAGCCTGTAGCCTTGGGTCTAGGCTCCACAGTTCAGCACAGAGCCTGGAACACAATAGGGGCCCAATAACATTAGACGGAAAAGAACGGGAAAATAACAACTATCTATGTATTCGTTTTCTGGGACTGCTGGGAAAAATGAGCACACACTGGGCAGTTTGAAATGAGGAAATGTATTGTCTCAGTTCTGAAACGTAGGAGCCTAACATCGAGGTACTGGCAAGGCCGTGCTCTCTCTGAAACCTTGAGAGGAGCATCCTTCTGCCTCTTCCAGGTTCTGGTTGCCCCAAGCACACCTTGGCTTGTGGCATCCTGGCTCCAGTCTCTGCCTCCCATGGCCATCTTTTCTCTGGCTCTTCACACTGTCATACCCTGTGTATGTGTCTATGTCCACATCCACATCGTCTACATTTCCTCCTCCTCCTCCTCCTCCTTCTTCTTCTTCTTCTTCTTTTTTTTTTGAGACAGAGTCTCACTTTGTCACCCAGGCTGGAGTGAAGTGGCACGATTTTGGCTCACTGCAATCTCTGCCTCCCAGGTTTAAGCAATTGTCTTGCCTCAGCCTCCAGAGTACCTGGGATTACAGGCACATGCGACTATACCGGTTAATTTTTGTATTTTTAGTAGAGACAAGGTTTCACCATGTTGGCCAGGCTGGTCTCCAACTCCTGACCTCAAGTGATACACCCGCCTCAGCCTCCCAAAATGTTGGGATTATAGGCATGAGCCACCATGCCTGGCTCCAAATTTCCATCTTCTTATAAAGATAACATATCTTCTTATAAAGATACTTATAAGAATTTCCATCTTCCTATAAAGATACCATGCATGAGGGTTCACCTTATGCCTTTTTTTTTTTTTTTTTCCTGAGACAGAGTCTTGCTCGTTCACCCAGGCTGGAGTGCAGTGGTACGATCTCAGCTCACTGCAACCTCTGCCTTCCAGGTTCAAGTGCTTCTTCTGCCTCAGCTTCCCAAATAGCTGGGATTACAGGCATGTGCTGCCACGCCTGGCTAAATTTTGTATTTTTAGTAGAAACGGATTTCACCATGTTGGTCAGGCTGGTCTTGAACTCCTGACCTTAAGTGATCCACCCGCCTCAGCCTCCCAAAGTGCTGGGATTACAGGCGTGAGCCACCATGCTCGGCCTACCTTCTGACTTTATCTTAACTTAATGACACCTGTTTGAACCCTATTTCTAAATAAAGTCACATTCACAAGTGTTGAGGATTAGGACTCTGACATATCCTTTTAGGGAACACAGTTCAACCCATAACAGCCTCCTTCACAGAACTGTTGCAAACATGAACTGAAATGTGAAATGTCTTGGTGACTGGAAAGTGTTTATGCAAACGTAGGCGAAGGAACTCAGCTGGGATTTGAGTCTGGCCCTGTCTCCCAACGATCAGGCTACCCGCAGACTCTCAGCATAGAAGCCTCAATTTAGGGGTGTGAAGACTAATGAGGGAGAAAGAGTATAGAAAATGAGGTCAAGTCATGAAAGACAAATTTCATTACCTTCAAAGAGTTGCTGCCTGTGCCCACTGTGGGTCCCAAGTGAGGGAGATGACCGCAAATACCCCATGTGACAACTTAGACGTCCTAGAATGAGACCAGCCTTGCCTGCTTATTGATGCCACACTGGAGAGAATAGGAATCACTGATTCACTCATTTTTATGTTTTTTATTATTATAGACTGTGAAGGCGCTGTTAGTGAAAAAAAAAAAGCTTTAATAAGCACCAGTAATGCATAAACACCACACTACACAGAAGACAGACAAGGTTCCTGACATCCCAGAGTGTGGGTTCTAAAGGACACCCGGACAGTCATGCATGAATTTTGTCTATTTTTTTCCTTTTTTGCGGGATGGCGAGGAGCGGGTAGCATCAGGGAAGAGTTGCATTCTAATTGGTTATGAACTACAGGTCTAAATTTCAGTTCTGGCCTGAATAGTAATTTTTCCTGAAGGTTTGAATAAATCATCCCATCTGCTTCGGTTTCAACTATTTTCAGCATTTCTATTTTAATCATTAATTCTGACTGCTAAGGACCCCGGAGTCACCGAGCCCGTTTGCGACTTAATTTGGGATGGGAATGAGGCAGGAGGAGAAGATGTGCTGAGAAGCAAACAGGAGGAAATGGGCTTGACCTGGAGTTTTGAAAGATTTGGTCCAGATACAAGGGACGTTTTCTTATTAGTGATAGCTGTAATTCTTTGTTTTGCTCTGGCAAGGTGGATTATAGAATTTGCACAAATAGTTTTGGTGAAGATAGGAGAAATTCTCATGTAAGGAAGACAGTTTAATTTTCATTCTGATTTGACTGCAAAGAGACAGTTGGATGAACCCTGCATTAAGGTAAATCACAGAATCTCAAGATAATAAATGCCTTTAATCCATTCTGCTTCCCTTTTTGCTTTGAATGGTAAGAAGCTCAGAGCTGATTATACTGTCCCGTTAAATACTCAGGGCAGTGTTTCAGTTATCTGTTGCTATAAACAAACTACCCTCAAACTTACTGGCTCAAAACAACACTTTATTTTTATCTTCCATGGTTCTGTAAGCTGACAGGACTCAGCTGGGCACTTCTTGCTTGCAAATTCTCATGCAGTTTCAGTGGGATGGTGGCTAGGGTTGGAGTCATC
The DNA here is from genome assembly GCF_001698545.2 of Rhinopithecus bieti. Classification (NCBI taxonomy): domain Eukaryota; kingdom Metazoa; phylum Chordata; class Mammalia; order Primates; family Cercopithecidae; genus Rhinopithecus; species Rhinopithecus bieti. The sequence goes on along the minus strand of NW_016803705.1, from coordinate 135,782 downwards.
TGAAGACTCAACGGGGACAGATGTTCAAGATGGTTTGCTCATTCACGTTTGGTACCTGGGCTGGGCTGACCCGGATGGTTGGAGGCTGACTGAGCACCTCTCTCTCCATCCATGTGGCTAGCTTAGGCCCTCTCACAACCTGCTGGTAGCTGTATGGTGGCTGACTTCCGGGGGGAAGAACTGGGGAAACACTTCCCTTGGGGTCATAATGGGAGATGTGGTTCACGAGTGGGGTCATCATTAGAGACATATCACCACAGGTATTTATAAATCTTTTAAAAATTTTTCATGGTCTTATAAGAGCTATATCTTTCCTTGTGAGCCTTTTTTGGAAGTTAGCAAGTATGAATAATACACACACAATGCTTTACTCTTGTCTAAGGCTCAACAATTTACCACCACCCTCACTATGCTACCTTACCTGGCCTTCACAACACTGTGTAAACAGGTAGATTAACTTTGTCCCATTTTTACAGACATAGAGACTGAGGCCTAAAGATTAGTGATCTTCCCAAGCTAGCCCAGCTATGATGAGGGGGTTGCCCTGGACAAATGTGTCTGACATAGAAATCTATGTTCTCAAGCACCTGGTGAAGTGCTGGCAGAGGCCTAAACCTAAAACCCAGATGTAACCTCTTTTCCCCAGCATGCACCTGGTTGCCTCTCCATTGGCCCTTCGTAGCAAGAGTTTGGTGTAGTGACATGGGCACTAGTTCTTGAGCAAAATTACCAGAATCCAAACTGGCTCTGCCACCTCCTGGCTGTGGACCTGGGATCTTTCCTACGTCTCTGTTTCTTCATTTGTAAAAGGAGGCTGATGATAGTAACAGTGTCTACCTCTCCGGGTTGCCAAGAGAATTACATGAATGAAAGCCTCAAAGTAATACTCGGTAAGAACTGAAAAAGAAACCTCTCCATGAAAAGCTGTAGAGATAAGTGGCTATTAAGAGGACCCCGTTCTAGCTGCCTCTTCTCTGTGTGTTTCTTGATTTTATATGGACTTTACTAAGCATCGCAGCTGATCATGACGTTTCATTGTGCTTGATATTACATATTATCAGGTGGACTAAAAGCCCTAAATCAATGTTAATGCCTACCCAAGATTGCGATTGGAGCTGCAGGATGCAGTTATAAAATATGCCTATGAATTATAGGCACAACCTGCCTTTCCCCAAGCTCTCATGTGCACTCACTCTCTTTTCAATTATTTATAGTGACATTCTCTCCCTTGGTGCCCATTCACTCTTCTGTTACTCATTGTCCCAACTGGATCTGGACATTCACCCTTAACTTCTCTCTACTCTATTCATTTTTCAAACGCATGTTCTTCTCAACACACTCACTCGAAGATCAAAGATCAAAGATGTCCTTATATCTTTTTTTTTTTTTTCCGGAGTCTCGCTCTGTCACCCAGGCTGGAGTGCAGTGGCACGATCTCGGTTCACTGCAACCTCCACCTGCTGAGTTCAAGCAATTCTCCTGCCTCAGCCTCCTGAGTAGCTGGGACCACAGGTGCATGCCACCATTCCCAGCTAATTTTTTTGTATTTTTAGTAGATACGGGGTTTCACCATGCTGGCCAGGCTGGTCTCAAACTCCTGACCTCGTGATCCACCTGCCTCAGCCTCCCAAAGTGCAGGGATTACAGGCGTGAGCCACTGCACCTGGTCCCGAAGATGTCCTTACATCTATGGACACATGCCCTTGATCTTCTACATCCTGTGCACTTTCCTTCCCCAAACACCCAGGACACAGGGACTTCTGTGCTCACTGAGCCTGAAATCCCTGCTTCTTATCCCAATACCCCCAAGGATGGCAGAAGTTTCTGCAACTATGGCGGTGGGCCAGGATGCAGACCTGGGTATGAATAAGGAGGCCCTGGACATCTGGTTGCACCTGCCTGGAAATGTTCAGCTCACAGAGCTTTCCCTTAATGGCCCAAGAGGGCCAGAGAATGGATTTCCCTGCTGTCCACCTGGACACTGCACAAGTAAGTCATGGGCTGTCCAGAGAGCTTATGTCAGTAGCTGCTGCTTAAGAGGGAAAGTGCTCCTGACACAGGGGAGGGCTTGGCTAAGGGAAGCTGCCTGCTTTTTCCCCCAGCTCAGGGTGGGGGAAAGAATTGAGCTGAATATGCACCTATTCCGAAGGGCAAAGAGCCAAAAATAACTAGGAGCAACAGCATTTCATCTGACAGGCCCAGAAATAGAGCTCATTTTGGAGCATGCCAGGGCTATAGACCGAGTGATTCCAAGACCTTCAGCATCCCATAAAAATACACGGAAAAGCTTTCAGTTTACACAAATGCTTCCTTTTCCTCCTTTACCACAACTTGCCAAGGCAAGGGCTCTGTGGCCCATAGGAAGAGAGTCTGCAGAGTCAGGGATTTGAGGCTCAAAGGATGGGATCTGAGGATAAGGAGATGAGGATGGCATCTGATGGGATGTTCTACGGAAGGAAGAAGCAAGAAGTAACTGTTAAACATGGAGAATTTGAAACAAGGAGAAACAGAGACAGGAGATAGATTTAGGGAAGGTAATGGCTGGGGGCCACAAGAAAATGCCGCCCATAAAACAATGGCATGCAGGATTTGTCTAGATCCCAGAGGTCACCTTTGGCAGAAAGAAAGGCCGTGGTTTTCCTATTGGGATGGGGAGTGTGCTGCCTGACAGCAATCGTCTATTTTGCTTTACTCTCTTCTATTTTGTTTTCTTCTCTTTTATTTTGATATAAAAGGCAAATGTCACGGTTCATTCATTTTCATTCTAAATAACTGAAATTACAGGAAGGAGGGAGGGGGAAGAAGGGAGAAGACTATAGAATTATAGAGAAACTTGAGTGTGGAAATAGCCATATTCTAATGGGAAGAGACTGGGGAGACAACAATGAATTAAAAAGGAAAAGAAGGAAGGGAGGGAGGAAGAAAGAGAGGAAAAAATGAAAAAGGAAGATGTTGGATTCAACTTTATTCAGTGAATATGTTCAAGAATGTTCTATGTACAAGGCATGGGGTACAGAGAAATGGTTAAGAAGCAACCTCTGCTTTCAGGGAGCATATAGTCTACTGGAGGAGAACAGGCCAACTAACATACCCAATATAAGGGAGAGTTAGCCAATGGCCACTTAGGGTTACAGGCAATGCCTGGTGGGGGCACAGAGAACCAACCCCTTTGCGTTTTGACCTGAGGCCATGAGGGAAGATTCCCTAAAACTGGCAGCATTTGCCTGGGTCTCAGAGATTTATGTGGGAGGGTAAGTGGATGGAAGGAACACTCTCTACTCCTGCAAAATGCCTTCCTACCCACCTCCTGTAATCCGGAGGTCATATGTCTCTGCAGGGGCAGATCTCTTTCCCCTAGACATCCTTAGCATATAGAAATGGGGTTTCCAAGTGCTGACATGGACAGAGCCACTCCAAAGGTAAGTTTTTACTGATCCACAGCAAAATGCAACAACACATAAAGACAAGACAGAAGTAAAATATTCAGATTAAAGAACAGCATTTTTTTTCTTTTTTTTAAGACAAGGTCTCACTCTGTCACCCAGGCTGGAGTGCAATGGTGTGATTAGAGCTCAGTACAGCCTTGACCTCCTGAGCTCAAGCGATCCTCCCACCTCAGCTTCCTGAGTAGCTGGGACTGCAGGCACACACCACTACACCTGGCTAATTTTTGTATTTTCAGTAGAGACAGGGTTTCCCCATGTTGCCCAGGCTGGTCACGAACTTCTGGGCTCAAGCGACCTACCAAAGTGCTGAGATTACAAGTATGAGCCGTGGCACCTAACCCAGTCTTTTCTTAGAATGTTAGGCTCTTCGTAATTTTTTTTTTTTTTTTTTTTTTTGAGACGGAGTCTCACTCTGTCGCCCAGGCTGGAGTGCAGTGGCGCGATCTCGGCTCACTGCAAGCTCCACCTCCCGGGTTCACGCCATTCTCCTGCCTCAGCCTCCCGCGTAGCTGGGACTACAGGCACCGGCCACTACGCCCGGCTAATTTTTTTGTATTTTAGTAGAGACGGGGTTTCACCGTGTTAGCCAGGATGGTCTCGGTCTCCTGACCTCATGATCCACCCGTCTCGGCCTCCCAAAGGCTCTTCATAATTTTTTGATGGTAACAGGCCTTGTCTTTTTAATGAAATGATACTGACAGAAGATAGTATATGCAGTTGGTTTATAAAAACTATTTTTGCTCAGTAAGGTAATCGTTGACCAAGTGCATTGGTCCCTGAGACGTGACTGATCTTAAACCATTTTGGGCCGGGCACGGTGGCTCACGCCTGTAATCCCAGCACTTTGGGAGGCCTAGGTGGGTGGATCACGAGGTCAGGAGTTCAAGACCAACCTGACCAACATGGTGAAACCCCTGTCTCTACTAAAAATACAAAAATTAGCTGGGCATGGTGGCGGGTGCCTGTAATTCCAGCTACTCAAGAGGCTTGAGGCAGGAGAATCAAACCCAGGGAGTGGAGGTTGCAGTGAGCTGAGATCATGACACTGCACTCCAGCCTGGGCAACAGAGTGAGACTCCATCTCAAAAAAAAAAAAAAGAAAGAAAGAAAGAAAGAAAGAAAAGAAAAGAAAAAGAAAAAGAAAAAAAAAATTTCAGAGCCTCAGAACACCTGGCCTGGAATACTATGATGTGCCGCCTAGGCATGCAGATGCAGTGCTTTCTCCAGCCCCTCCCTCCAGGCCTCTGGAGTCTCATCCTAGGGGCGGGTGGTGATGAGCTCAGGACTCTGTGCCTTTGTCCTTTTCCCGTGTTGAGGTGTGGAATTGGTCCCTTTCCAAGGGCATGTGATAAACTGACTCACACCAAGGCAGTAATAAGGGAGGCCAATCTCCCCCTGGGGCCTTCAACTTTTAGTGGAGTATTAAAACTTAATTTAACCTGATGAATTGTAATGGTGAGATTTCAAGCCCTTCCATGGGACAATGAGAAAATATATTTCTTTTTAAATAAAGGGCTTTCTTCTGAAATCAGACAACGCCCTCTCAATGACTGACACAAACTGCTGGAGAGACGCAAGAGTGAGGGCTGATTCTGTCTTCTGGATCAAAATGTCCCACTCCCCCGTGAAAAGAAACCCTGACTTTTCTCTCCCCTCTCCAATACAGGATGAAACAGTTAATCCCATCAGCTCTAGCCCAGGATGAGAGAGTAACTCACACATACCTCTTAGAAGACCAAACTCTAGCAGGTTTTCTGCACGCCTGATGCTCCTTGTAGAAATAGAGCCAGTCTGCCTACCTCTGGAATCCTGGGGCCTCTGGTGGTACCCAATCCACAGTAGGAACACAATAGGGGATGAGTAAGAAGGGAGAAGTGAGCAGTTGGATATGGCAGGTTAGAAACAGCCCAGCCCCCAATGGGGCGCTCTGTTACCTACACTTAGGTAAACCCAAACCCTCAAAGCTCACAAAGCCTTGAAAACTCCCAATTCCATGAATCCTGATTACAAACAACCAGAAGGAACCGTTTGGCTCCCTGAAGACCAACAGAGTCTGTGTGCAATGTGGGAGGAGAGAAACTCCGGACAGTGGCCCAGGAAGACAGGTGGCAACCCTAGAAATGCTGCAATGCCTGTTGAAGCCCCTTTCCCCTGAACTGGCCGACAGTTTTCCTTCCACATACATTAAAAGTATAGTCTGTATTTTGACCTGATGGAAAAGATATAGACAGGATCTGGGACAAAGCCACCAAATCTTTTGTTCCCTTGGACACTCGATAGAATAAATGGTTTTCCATGTCACACAGGAGAATGCTAAGTGCTTTGTTTCTGCAGAAGTGGAACAGAGATAGTGGGAGCGTCTGTCAAAACCCCCAAAATGCTTTAATGTGGTGGCAGCTGGCTGGGAGGAGCAGGAGCCCAGTTTCCTAAAAGCCAATAGTTCTGGAAATGGAGGAGGGCTGTTTGAACCAGCGCGTTAGCATCACCCAGGAGCTTGTTAGAAAGGTACATTCTGAAGTCCCTCCCAGGGCCAACTGAGTCAGAAATTCTAGGGCTGGAGTCCAGGAATCTGTGTTTTAACAATCCCTCCAGGTAATTCTGAAGTTTGAGAACCGGTGGAATAAGGCCAGCGGACTCACACAGGTCCACAGCTCTTAGGTGACCTAAAAAAAAGTGGATGACAGCTGAGGAGCCGCCATGCCCGGTATGACCAGGCCTGTACCGAGCAGCTGAGGGCGCATCCAGGCACAGGGGATGCCCACGCCCGTCAAACTACCCTGGGCACCCCGTCTCACCAGCAGCCTCTCCCCGACGTCTGTTGTGACTTGGCCTATGCTCGTGGCACAGGGAAAGGGCTGTGGCCTCTCAGGCTCCCAGGCTATTGTTCCAATCCGCACAAATCTACCAGTGCCAAAGGGAAGCTTCTGCGAACTTTGGAAGGTGGATTAACTGTTTCAGAGCAGCAGCTGCGGGCCCAGATAGTTGTCGGAGCCGCTAGACACAGCCAAGCGCTTCCCTGAACGCCAAAGCCGGCGGCAAGCTGGTGGTCCCGCCGCTCGGCGGTCCTTCTCCGCCAGGCCCCAGAACCCGTGTCCGAGAGCAGCCAGTCTCAAACTGCGTCCCCAAGGCCCAGGATGTGTCCTGGTTTTTTAAAAAGCTGTTTGCGCACTTCTAGGGCCTCACCCCTTTTATTTGGGGCTCCAGTATTACTGTATTGACCTAATTAATTCATTTTCTTTTCTGTCCAAAGTGGAAGCTGGAGCACAGGGATGCAAATCAAATACAAACCCGTCCTGGGTGCCAATACTCTGGACAATTAAAACAAAGAGCGCAGTGGTGGCGGCGGCGGCGGCACCACACAAAACCCTCGGGAAACATCCAGAACGTGCCGCGAACCAGCCGGCAGGGTGGGGCGCAGCCGGGCTGCAAACGTGCCGGGAAGGAGGCGGTTCTAACCCCGCAGGTGGACAGGTGGAGGTTGGCAGGGATCAAAATCCATCCTGAAGGCCTGGGAGCCGGGCAGCTGCGCAGCACAACTCCAGGGGGCACACTCGCCCTGGGCCCTGAGGGAATGGCGCCCCGGCCAAAAAAGCAACCAGACAAAACCCATTGCACGGGCGGGAACTGGGCTGTGCGACCGGCAAAAGGGTGGGTGGGAGAAGGAGAATGCGGGAGCAAGGAAGAGGATGGGAAGGGAGAATGAGGAAAGGGAGGAAAAGGAGAAAGTGAAAAAGAGAGGGGGTTTGGGAGCGGGAGGGGAGAGGGAAGAGGGAGCCGGAGGGAGAGGAGGGGATCGCGGAGAGCAGGAGCGGGGAAGGGGCGGGGAGGAGCGGAGAGAAAGGGAAAGGGGGGTGCTCCGGGGCCCAGCCACCCGCGCTGGGGGTGGCAGCGGCCAGGGGCGGGACCCGGGTCGGTGCCCACCTGCGTGGGCGTCCGCTGCCCGGAGGGGTGGAAGCCCGGGGGCCGAAGGGAGCGGCCGGGAGGCGGGCTGGGCAGGGAGGCAGAGGGGAGGGGAGGGGACTGGGAGCGGGAGGAAGCCGGCGCGTCGGCTTGGGCTGCGGGCGGCGACGGCGGAGCGCAGTGGCGGCGGCGGCGGCGGGGTCCGGAGGGTCGGTGGCATGTGCCCTCTTGCTCTGGCGCGGGGTGCCCGCCGTGGCCGGTGCGGAAGGTGGCGCCTCGGGTCTGGGCCGGTCCCTGCACCAGGTGACCTTCCGGCCCGGATCCGGCGGCTCGCCCATCTATCGGTCTCTCTTCTCTGGGTGGCCGATGGCAGCAGTCGAGCAAGCAACCCCCGCCGCCCGCGGTCTGCCCCCGGGCCGCAGCATGGCCCCCGAGTGGCGGCGTCCCCCCGGGCTCGGCGGCCGCCCTGCCTGCGCGCTGCTCCTCCTCTGCTACCTGGTGAGCGCCGGACCCTGCCCGGGTCCTCCTCTCCGCGCGGGGCCCCGGGGACGCGGGTGGGGGCGGCCGGGGACACCCGCCACGCGGGGCGGGGACGCCGCTGCTAGTTTTCTCTCTTCCTCGCCGTTGCGCTCCGGGCGCTCCCGGCACCTGGGATGGGTACCCCGGGCGTGGAGAAGGGCGCGTGGACCGGACTTGCCGCGCTGCTGTCTCGTTCGTGCCCATTCCTCTCCCTCCCAGACTCTCTCTAGACCCGGGTCGGATTCCCCTCGAGACTCCTTGTCCTCGACTCCACCCGGGAGCCTCGCCGCCGGGAGTTCGCTCTCCGCCTCGCCGCGCGCGGTTTCCAGCCCCCCCCACCCCGCAACCCCCCACCCCTTCTGGGCTTCCCTCTCAATCTACTCGCAGCTCCTTTCCTTCCCGTGCCCAACTTCGCCTCTTTCTCTCGGCGCCTGCCACCCGCCTCGACCCTCCTATTAGTTTCCACCGGGTCCTCCCGGCCCGGACGATTTTCTGCCAACGCACCTCGCATCTCCAGCGCTCTTCAACTCCTCCTTGGTCACTCCAGCCAAGTTGCGGATGCCGGAAAGAAATCTAGTTCTCTGTAACACGCTTATCGCCAGATTGGTGACTTTAGCTGCGTCTTGAACATTGTTATTTCAGAGAATATGTTTGGCTCATGCATGTCAGTTTGCAATTTGCACACTTCTTGGCTTTTGTTTTAGTCATCAACTAAAGGGCAGTAACCTATTTTTCAAAACCAATTTATTTTAAATACCAGAGTAGTTGAGAACCCTCAGAACAAGGTGGGGAGAAATTTTCTCAGTTCCTTTGATGGCTTGCTTGCTTCTGTTTTGAGTTCTCCTAAACAATAGTAAATTTACAGAAGGCGACACCCTTCCTGCCCAGCGTACCTTATGTTCCAAAATCCTGCAGAAACCTTGGGTTATCTCGCCATATATTACTGTAAATAAATGAAATGGAAAATGCTGAATCATGAAACTGATGTAATAGGAAATTCACAGAATGCCAAAAAAAAAAAAAAAAAAAAAATGAGCAGTGTCATTGTCCGGAATTCATTTCACTTATGTGGCATTGTCATTATTTGGAGTGTTCCTTTTGGAAGCTAAAACTGCTTAGGAGATACTGGCAGGAATTAGAATTTGATTCTGCAGAAATTTGCCACCCAGCCCGTTTCTTTTAACGTTTTTTTACTACTTGAATGTTTCATTTCTTGAAGCAAGAAGGTGTAAAAATGGAAATTATAATTCTGCCTGTGCATCTACCTGTTGAGCAATCCGTGCTTTTACTCATATTTCAAAATGAGCCAATACCAAATTGTGTGGTTGGGCTTACTTCATATTTTCATAAGAAGTTGTCAGTTAACATGAATGATTTTTTTTTTACCCAAGAGATATTATTATTTAATATTTATGCCACAAGGTTACAACACACAGGATCATAAATAAAACTGCCATGACAAATGACAAGATTTCAGTTTAAACAGATGATGCCTGTACACAGGGCCCTGCTGGCTACCCACAGAAGCAGAAGTGATGTTGTAGAGTGTTGCGTGAAACATTCATGTACAAATGAGCCGGGCCGGAAAGTTCCACATGGACATCTCAAGACCTGGCAAGGAGGGGGACTACTTCACCACAGTTCAGGAAGTCAGAGTCCGGAGAGCAAAGCCTGAGAGCCTAAGTGGGATCTGCGAATAGAGACGGATGATGATGGAGCAAATATCGCTCATGTGAAAGTTCTGTGTGCACCAAGGGGGATTAAGAGAACGGGGGAAAAATGATGCCATGGATAGACTCAAGTGAGATAGTGAAGGGGTGAGGAAGGGCTCCAGAAAGAGTAATTTTAGAAAATACTGTGATGTGGAAAATAACTAGAGCATGGATGAATGTCTTGGCAGATGGGGAAGGAATGAATTTGGGGACCTCATGGTGGGGGGAAATGTCAGTGCTTCCTGCCTCTGCATACTTCCTTCAGATGAACTTCTGATACGCTTACTGTACAGGAGAGACTTTGATAAACAAGAGAGCCACTTTGCAAAGGACACAAAAGGCCAACTTAAAAGGTAGTCTCCACATTTTGTTCTGAAGATCTGGCTGTTTACTAGGGATGTTGCTCTTGGGTTTGTACTACCTGAGATACTGCTGAAGGTAAGGCTTCTTGATCTTGGAGAAACTTGGTGTGTGAATTGGGGAAAATGTAAATACCCATATGAAACCCTTAAAAAGTATAAAACAATAGAGAGAAAACGCAAATGCATAATTGTGTGCATTTTGCTCAATCAAGGAATGCTACCTGGAGGAAGTGGTTGGTCAGGGGAACGGGGCTGGGCAGGTGCAGGGTAGAGATGGAGCAGAATAGCTAGGCAGGATCTCAGGAATATGTAGACTCTAGAGGAAGAAAGCTGTTTCATAATTTGAAAGCCTACATGGTAATAACAATAGCTTGCATTGTGCTAAGTCCTTTATAGGCATTGTCCAGTATTTATTTTAGCAACAACTCTGTGAGGTAGGAGCTATTATAATATCCATTTAGATGAGATAAGAGATTCAGAGAGGTTAAGTTAGTTGCCCCAGGCCACACAGTCTGAGATTGAAACCCAAGTCTGTCTCCCTCCAGAGCCCCAGCTCTAATCCACACTAGCTTACTGTCTTCTGGATTTTGCTGCTTGTAACTCATTCTTCATCGATGTACAGGCCATTAGCAAAGCTCTAGCAATTAGCAGCTACTGTGCAATTGGCCAGGATGTGAGGTCATGTCTAAAGTAATCTAAAATATACAAAGCAGGAAGCGCAGGCCACAGAATAGAAGCAGGATGTTAAAGTGGGGAAGAAAGGTAAAGCCAGAAAATATTTGCCATCGTTAATGAAGAGATAAAGGTTTGGGGTTTTTATGTAGTCCAGAGGCAGCTGGTGGAGTTTAGCATTTGAGTTTGGATGAATGTGCATACAAGTGTACAGCAAATGTGCCTTGGAATGCATTCCAAAGCCAAATTGCCTATGATTTGGGGACCAGTTCCTGTTTTGTGTTATCTTCACCTATTTGCCTGTTCACAAGGGCTGGAGGTTGAGATCAGCTTCTGAATAGATGCCTTTAAGCACCTGCCCTCACAGGGAGCATGCTTCCTGGAGTCAGGGTCCTGAGGAGTGGGCGCCTTCCCTCTCCATCGGCTGGGATGGAGTAACCTTCAGTATCAGCTCAAGAAGAGTACTGTGTCTGTAGCTAGGATACTGCCAAAGCATGAATAATGGTGATGAGGGCTGAAAGATAAGTCACGGAACGATGCCAAACAGATTTCTGAAAAGATGATCCCTGGTTCCAGCGGCTGCCAGAAAATTCTGAGGTCACCAAAGGTCAAGATGTAGAGAGCCTCCTCAGAGAGGGAGAGGGCCTCGAAAGCAAAGGATAATGAAATTGCTTCCACTGAGGTTTCGGGTGCTGAGTACTGTGCTCCACGCAGAACTTTCCCTGCCCAACGGGCCCTCTTGCTATTTTCTTACACCATTAACTCTTACCTTCTTCCAACTTGGCTAGAACCAGCCTGAGGCTGCCCCAGCTGCCTGTCTGTGATAATGGCTCTTCTAGAAGACAATTTTGTCCATTCTAAGCTCTGGTCTCCAATGTATAATATTTTCTTATATGAAAAGATAAATCTCAGGATGGCCAGTATTGATGTCAGCTGTCTAGATGAAATGTTCAGAGTGGATATCTGCACTTGTTAGACAATCAGACTGAGGACAAAGAAGTAAGAGGACATTAACAGCACAGAGGCCGGGCGTGGTGGCTTATGCCTGTAATCCCAGCACTTTGGGAGGCTGAGGCAGGTGGATCACGAGGTCAGGAGATTGAGACCATCCTGGCCAACATGGTGAAACCCCATCTCTACTAAAAATACAAAAACTAGCTGGGTGTGGTGGTGTGCACCTGTAATCCCAGCTACTTGGGAGGCTGAGACAGGAGAACCGCTTGAACCTGGGAGGCGGAGGTTACAGTGAGCTGAGATCACGCTGCTGCACTCCAGCCTGGAGACAGAGCGAGGCTCTGTCTCAAAAGGAAAAACAAACAACAGCAACAACAACAAAAAACAACACAGACACATGTGGGACAGTTAGCAGACAGTGGCTGTGACAGAGCCTTGTACAGGATTCTCTGTAAGTGATGACATACCCGCGGTCATCCATCTAAGAGTATTCATTAACCCCTCACTATGTGTGCAATGCAGGGCATAAGAAGATCAAAACGAGGTAAAGAGATCTGCAATTATCCAGCCTGAGGGAGAGGGATTATGAATATTTGAAAACAGAGATCATCCCCAAACCTCACATCAACCAATAGCTTCCATATTCATCCTGACCAGAGCTGCTAAAATCTCCCAAGCCATGGTGTTGGCCTCTTGCCTTCTATTTCTTCTGGCTGCCTGTTGGCAAAAGTGTCAGAGCTAGAGGACGGGTAGGAGAGAATAACCCAGGCAATTCTCTGGGAAGACGGATAGACTGGAGTAGACCGTAAATAGCCTAGGGAATTTGGTTACCTTGTTTATTGGCTCATGCCATTCCCCTGAGAAGGGAGTCGAGGGGCAGGAGGCATGTGCAGCCCGTGAGGAATGGTTGATGGGATTCAGCCTTGGCAGGCCTTGTTTCCCATCTCTACCTGGAGAAGGGCTTAGTTAAACTGGGGAACTGGCTGAGTCTGGCGTTTGTGTGTTTGTGGTTAAGGCAATATCTATCTTCTTCAAACTCAAGGCATGGCAGCATGGTGGCATTTTAGCTCCAACACTTTCAAGATGAGAATAAGGAAAGTCGTGAGATTCCCCAACCCTGTAGCCAGAAAGCAGTGACAAGTGTGTAAAGGCAAGCGTGTGAGTTGAGGGCATCATCTTTGGGTGTTGTTAGAAGACAAGAGGCACACCGTCACTGACTCTGGAGTCAGCTGATGTGGATTTGAATTTTGGTTCTGCTTTTTGGTAGCTGGTTGACCTTGGGCAAGTTACTTACCCTCTCTGAAGGCATTCCGTTGCCTCAGCTGTGCCAGTGGGGATGCTGTCTCCCCCTGTGGGCTGTTGTGAGGATTGGGTTAGGAGGGAGAAGTCTATGAGGTCCCATGTAAGAGGAGGAAGTTAGAAGTCAGAGAGGAAAAAAGGTTTAACACACCCGTCCCAGTGCCCAGTACACAGTAGGTACTCAATGAAATAAGAGCAAACCAACTTAGGTAGCTTTGTGTGATGTGAGTTGGGAAGAAACAGCATATTAAATAGTATGGGGGAGAATCTTACACAACCAGTATTATTGATCATGACTGTGATGGTGTGGCTCTGGCCAGCTCTCAGGTTTAGGAAGGAATAATACTCAACTGGGAAATGCTTCCCTAAGCACATGCTGATTTTGAAGTCTGTATTGACATCATCTTCCATTTTGCTTAATTGCATGCTTTGTTGACTTAAACAGAATTTTGCTTATATCTGGTAGGCAGAAATTACAAAATAGGCCCTTTAAGGCAAGACGCTTGCTTACCTTTTTGACTTAGGGAAAATGTGATCCAGCCAGTTTGAAGAGGAAGCCCTCATGACCCACAGTTTTCTTAGGAAAAGAATGGGGCAGAATGGTCAGGAATGAGAAAAACAGTTATTGCTTTCTTATCATACCCACCCACAGACACGTGTACGTGCCAGTGAACTCATAGCAAGTTGTGAACGATTTAAAGTTTCCCAATCTCTCTGTCCCTTCCTTAAATACCAAGTGGAGACCAGATAGAGAACAAAGCCAAGTTTTCTCAGCTCTTTGGAACAAGGGAGGGTGATTTGAACAGCATCTCTTCTTATTGATTTTGCTTAAAGGAATCAAATGCAGTCATCCTAAAAGAAGTTTAGGTCATGTTGATAGTTTTGTTTTCCATCCAGAAGATACATAAATTCATCTGTTTCTTGATTCCCAGGCAGAATTCAATGCATTTAGATCTCCTATTTGGGGTCTTCTATCATGAACACACATTAACTGGCCCATTTCTTTCTTGTTTTAAAAAAATTTTACAATACATGCACATTTACACAGAAATAAGAGAATCTATGTTTTGTGACTGTGCATGACATTGTCAAATTTGACTTTGATAAGGGCTCACATCTGGTGTAAACATATTTGAGGTCTCAAGCATCTTTCAGGGCCCAGCTCCGTTGTGGGCAAAATGGATCAGTATGTTGCTTTCAAGGTGGAACATCTATTGTAGCTGCCTAAATGGCATAATTTGAGGGACACAGATGCCCCTCTTCACCCCAAATATCTTGGTTAGAGTTGTGGTGCATTTAGACTGTGCTTTTAAGGCATTATCTCCGCAAAGCCGGCACAGAAATACAGATACGTGACATTACCTCAGTATTTTTTCATTATCACAGTGACATGGATGAACTTGCCAGATAAACAGGAACTCAGCAGAGGGTCGAGGGATGAGAAATCTTGAACAATTAATTTGTATTTTTGGTGTGGAGAAATGGAAACGGTCCTAGAATGTAAGGCAGTTGTCTGAAAGGTCTAGAGGGACAAAATAGCTGGGAGAAGTTTGCCCCAAATGGGTAAGGTGGGTGCCAAGGTGCCACCTCCCCCGACCTCACAGTTCCCCAGCTAGGCTCTGACCCCCAGGGACCAATAAGATCCCAAAGGGTAAGGGCTATTTGGAAGGAATTAACGAGGCTGGGAGAAAAACAGAGAAATGATGGGGATCCCTTACAAGAGAACTTAGAGTATAAGAAGAAGGCAGTGGGGACTCAAAACTGATCAAGTCATTTGGTTTATATGCAAGTGCCCCCAGAGCCACCGAGGCATCTGGCAGAAATGCCCACACCCAGTGCTTTTTTTTTTCCCTGAGATGGAATCTCGCTCTGTTGCCCAGGCTGGAGTGCGGTGGCACAATCTTGTCTCACTGCCACCTCTGCCTCCCTGTTTCAAGTGATTCTCCTGCTTTAGCCTCCTGAGTAGCTGAGATTACAGGTGCCTGCCACTACGCCTGGCTAATTTTGTTTTGTATTTTTAGCAGAGACAGGGTTTCACCGTGTTGACCACGCTGATCTCAAACTCCTGACCTCAGGTGATCCGCCCCCCTCAGCCTCCCAGAGTGCTGGGATTACAGGCATGAGCCATCGCGCCCAGCCCCAGTGCTTTATTTCAGCAAGAAACACTTACCAAATTCTTATTGTGTGTCAGACTCTATCTTAGAAGCTGGAAACATAACAATGACATAGACTCTGAACTCATAATTTCTAAACAAAGGAACATGCAGATAAATTTTCAGCTTGTATTAATGCAACCTGGCATGTGAAAATACCTATGAAGGCTGGACACGTGTCATGCCTGTAGCTGGAACTCTTCAAGTTTAATTGCTTTATTTTCCTGGCAGGAAACAGCTTATAACCACATGCATGACTTGAGCCAGGAAGTCAACTTCAGCTTAATCAATATTTAGAGTGTGATGTGTTGCTAATCAGTGTTGGTTTTGTGCATAGCAGAGGTAGCCACGACTCATGGTGAATCAGCTGCCCACAGGGTCTGCTACAAGTCACTGGATGCCAGCTTCCTTCATTGCATAGGTGCCTCAAAGCACCTTCTTGAAGGGTTTAGACCATGTTCTGCACAAGCCACATAGGGTGATTTTGAGGCCCTCTTTGGGGCCAACACACCCTCATTAACTTAAGGAAACGTTGCCCCACCCCGAAGTTTCTCTTCTCTTGTACTCCAGCTGTCATTCAAGCTTCTACTTGTCAAACAATCCATCTCAGTCCTTGAAATTTGATCTCTTTGCCTAGATTAATTTCATGTTATCCTCTGACTTAGATCTTTTCTGAAAGAAACAATAGCAAAATGTCAACACTCTCTACCAGGGAACCTTAGAAAAATACAGAATCAAGTCCCATCAACTACACACATATGAAATGATGCCCTGTTGGGCTATTCACCCCGTTTCTCCTATATGACAGCTCCTAACAAAGCATATCTTCTGTCACCTTTTGTTCTTCAAAACTCTATCTGGGATAATAGCTTGATAATTGGCTGGGCACTGTGGCTCATGCTGTAATCCCAGCACTTTGGGAGGCCGAGGTGGATGGATCCCCTGAGGTCAGAAGTTCGAGACCAGTCTGGCCAACATGGTGGAACTTGGTCTCTACTAAAAATACAAAAATTACCTGGGCGTGGTGGTGCGCGCCTGTAGTCCCAGGTACTTGGGAGGCTGAGGTACGAGAATCACTTGAACCTGGGAGGCAGAGGTTGTAGTGAGCTGAGATTGTGCCACTGCACTCAAGCCTGGGTGACAGAGCGAGACTCAGTCTCAAAAAAAAAAAAAGCTTGATAATTTAGAAAAAAAGTTGGCAAACTATAGGCCTGTGGGCCTGTCCAGTCAGCCGCCTGCTTTTGTAACCAAAGTTGTGTGGGACCATGGCCATACTCATTCAGTTATGTGTTGTCCCTATGGCTGTCTCAAAGTGTCCCTGCAAAACCTAAAATATTTACCATCTGGCTTTTTTTTTTTTTAACCAAGAAATTCAGCTGACCTCAAATTTAGAATAGCACTATCCGGTAGAAATACAATATGAACCACAAATTTCAAGCCACATATATAATTTTAAATTCTCTAGTAGCTATGTTAAAAAAGTAAAGAGAGGCCAGGCACAGTGGCTCACGCTTGTAATCCCAACACTTTGGAGGCCAAGACACGTGGATCACCTGAGGTCACGAGTTCGAGACCAGCCTGGCCAACATGGCAAAACCCTGTCTCTACTAAAAATACAAAAATTAGCCGGGCGTGGTGGCACATGCCTGTGATCTCAGCTGCTCAGGAGACTGAGACAGGAGAATCGCTAGAACCGGGGAGGCAGAGGTTGCAATGAGCCAAGATTGCCCCATTGTACTCCAGCCTGGATGACAGGGTGAGACTTCATCTCAAAAAAAAAAAAAAAAAAAGAAGTAAGGAGACCAGGCATAATGAATATTAATATATTCTATTTAATTCAGTGTGTCCAAATATTGTCAACATATAATTAATATAAAAATTATTAATGAGGTATTTTGCAGCCCTTTTTTTATATGAAGGCTTTGAAATTCAATGTATATTTTACACTTACAGCACATCTCAAATCAGACCAGCCACATTACAAGTGCTTAATATGACCTGTGACTACCATGTTGAATAACATATGTTTAGCACCTATATACCTTGAGGTAACTTTTACTGCACCTGAGACTTTGAAACCGGTGAAAATGAAATAATCTTCAAATGAGTATATGGAGAGTTTTTTTGAAACAGAATTTGAAGGGACAGCTCTGTGGAGAGTACGTGGTGAAATGTGTATATGCCTTCTTATTTTTATTTTATTTTGGGGGGACAGGGCCTTACTCTATTGCCCAGGCTGGAGTGCATTGGCACTATCATAGCTCACTGTAACCTTGAATTTTGAGGCTTAAGTGATCTTCCTGCCTTGGCCTCCCAAAGCACTGGGATTACCAGCATGAGCCACAGCACCCGGCTTGTATATACTTCTATTATCCACAATGTTATAAGCATGGACCATCAAACAAAACTTGAAACCATGCTCAGGGCGCTGCGCTAATTAATAAAGAAAAGTGGACTGGTGCACTTTTAGCAGTGAGATGTAAAATAATGAACATGGTTATTATGAACTACACTTTTCTAGTAAAATCAAATGGCCTTTTCCCCAGCATTCTGTTTAAAAGAGGTTTTCACTGGAGGTCCCAGCATCAGCATTAAAAATCTGACACCCTCCATTCCCACTCAGAAAAATATAGTAGTGGGAGAGCTGAGCCTGGGTGAGTTTTTAAGGTATATGAGGAAGAGGTTTCAAGTCATTCTTTGGGAAAAAAGAAAATGTGATATTTAATACACCTCTGCATGTCCTGGGCGCTGGGCTGCCTTTTGTCTCACAAAATAAGCAAATGTCTTATTTGACGTTTGACTTATTTGTGGGATTAGTGAGGCAAACATTCGGGGCATTGCTTTGGAATAAGGCGTGTTGGTCACCCTTCGGCTGATTCGGTTTCCACCAGCACCAGTGATCTCTGGCCTTGGGTGAAACTGTTGTGGACTTAACACTGTGATTTGCATCTTGAGGGTGGGGGCGACATCTTGGCACATCTGGCTGAATGAATAAACCAGTGTTCATGGACAAATGCTGGGTGCATCCCTATTCATGTGGAAGCAGAATTTAGCCTAGAGTTTCCAGGCGGCCATGGAATGGTGACCATTAGTCACCACTGATATCATTTGCTATGGCATGGGTAAGGTGGGAGTGGGCGGGCGGCTAGAAGAGGAGCCAGGTTTCTGGGCTTGCCTTTGCTAACCCGCCAGCTGGGTGATGTTGGAGAATGTCACCTCTTGATTGTCATTTTCTTATCTGCAGAATAAGAGAGTAGACTGGCTTGTCACCAGACTCATCCATTGTAACGTTCTCTGCTTCTAATTATGAGATGGTTTTTATATGTGTTTCCTCCTTGTAATCTGGCAGTATGAACGAGAACATAAAACAATTAAACCTCTCCTGGGGCGGGGGGGGTGGCACGGACAGTTTGCACTGTGTCCCCTTCTTTATATATCTCTTCCCACAGGTTTCCCATGACTGGTCAAAAGGAATTGCCAGCCCTTCTCCTATTCTCTCTGCCATTTGCAGAAGACACAGTTTCCACTGTGACCCTTTTTTTTTTTTTTTTTTGAGACAGAGTCTCACTCTGTCACCAGGCTGGAATGCAGTGGCATGATATCGGCTCACTGAAAGCTCTGCCTCCCGGGTTCAAGCGATTCTCCTGCCTCAGCCTCCCGAGTAGCTGGGACTACAGACATGTGCCATCACGCCTGGCTAATATTGTATTTTTGTAAAGACGGAGTTTCACCATGTTGGCCAGGATGGTCTCGATCTCTTGACTTCGTGAACCACCCACCTCAGCCTCCCAAAGTGCTGAGATTATAGGCATGAGCCACCATGCCCAGCCCACTTTGACCTTTTAGGACAGTTGCTTTCTCCTCACCTACTTAAAAAAAAATTGTGTAGCACACAATTCAAAAGTTAGGGAAGGATGTACAGTGCATCTCTCTCTCTTGTTTTTTTTTTTGTTTTGTTTTGTTTTGTTTTTTGAGACGGAGTCTCCCTCTGTCGCCTAGGCTTGAGTGCAGTGTCATGATCTTGGCTCACTGCAAGCTCTGCCTCCTGGGTTCACGCCATTCTCCTGCCTCAGCCTCCCGAGTAGCTGGGACTACAGGCGCCCACCACCACGCCTGGCTAATTTTTTGTATTTTTAGTAGAGTTGGGGTTTCACTATGTTAGCCAGGATGCTCTCTATCTCCTGACCTCGTGATCCACCCTCCTTGGCCTCCCAAGGTGCTGGGATTACAGGTGTGAGCCACTATGCCCGGTGCATCTCTCTCTCTTATTCTGTCTCCTGGTCACCTCATTCTTATCTGTGTAAGCAACCAGTGATAAGTGTATTCAAGTGAATATGCACATGTACATATATATGTATGTGTGGTGTGTGTGTGTGTGTATTTAATCCAAATGGTATTTCTGAATCTGTTTTTAAAAAGCAAGCAAAAAAATGGGAAGTGACTGCCAGTGGGTACTGGGTTTCATTTTGGGGCAATGAAATGTTTGAAAATTGATTGTTGTAATGATTGATTGTTGACTAGCTCTATAAATCTACTAGAAAACATTGCAACTTACACTTTCAATGTGTGAATTGTGTGGTGTGAATTACATTTCAGCAAACCTGGAATTTCAAAACCTGGGCTGGGCGCGGTGGCTCACGCCTGTAATCCCAACACTTTGGGAGGCCGAGATGGGTGGATTACCTGAGGTCAGAAGTTCGAGACCAGCCTGGCCAACTTGGTGAAACCCCATCTCTACTAAAAACACAAAAATTAGCCGGGTGTGGTGGCAGGTGTCTGTAATCCCAGCTACTTGGGAGACTGAGGCAGGAGAATCACTTGAACCCGGGAGGCAGAGGTTGCAGTGAACTGAGATTGTGTCACTGCACTCCAGCCTGGGTTACAGAGTGAGACTCCATCTCAAAAAAAAGAAAACCCTAAAAATTCAAAAACAAACAAAAAAAACAGACACAAAACCCTTTGAGATCATTCCATTATCTGTACGTGGAGAGCTTCTTCCTTTTAATAACTGTGTAGTACTCTACGAGTGGATATACTATTTTTATTTAACCAGCTCCCTCTTGATGGTTATTTAGGCTCCCCATGTCCTGCAGTTACAAACTGTACTGAAGTGAAAATCTACACAAACATCATTTTGCACAACTTTGAGTGTATTTGTAGGTTAAACTCCTAGAAGTGAAATTGTTGATGCAGAGGGTGAGTGCATTTATAATTTTAGTAGGTTTTACTTGATTGACCTCATAGAGATTAGAGATTACTGCCACCAGCAATACATAAGAGGGCATGCTTCCTACACTCTGGTCAGTACAATGTGTTATCTGACTTTTTGATCTTTGCAAATCTAGTGGGTAAAAAATGGTATCTCAGCGCAGTTTCAGTTTGCATTTATCTTACTGTGAATAAGCATTTACCTGTTGATTAACTATGTCGTTTGCTCATTTTTGTATGAATTGTTAGCCTTGTTTCTAATTGACATTGACTCTCAGTTGCTTTAAAAGGGAGACACCATCCCCTTGTACAGAAACCTTTGTTGATTCTTTGCTGTCAGTGGAATAAAAGTTCACATTCCTTGGGCTGGGACTCAGTGTTCTCCAGGGCCAAACTCTACTTTTCTTTTCAACCACATACCTGCGTGTTCACATAACTACTTTCTATTCCCTAAGTATACCTGCATTCCCCTGCCTCTTGCCCGGCTTATGCTGTTCACACCCTCTGCAGTGCCTTTCCCTTGTCTCTCTACCTGAAGAACTTCTTTTCATCCCTCAAAGCCCAACTGAGATACCATTTCTTCCATAAAGCCTATCCCAGACCTTCCAGTTAGAATTATTCTCTCCCAGTGCTATGCACCCTCAGGCTTGTTTACAGTTTGGTGGGAACACTGACCACGTTTTGTCTGTATTGCCATTGTTTATAGACATGATTCCCTGATACCAAATTTCATGTCTTGTCCATCTTTGCCTCTCCCACAGTTCTAAGTCAGAATTGAAAAAAGGAGTTTTTATTTCTTTCCTCGGAGGAGACCAAAGTGACTTTTTTTCTTTTAAATTGTGGTAAAAAGATGCATGCATTAAAATGTACCATTTTAATCATTTGTAAGTGTATAGTTCAGTAGTGTTAAGGACATTCCCATTGTTGTGCAACCAGCACCACTTTCTATCTCCACACTATTTCATCATCCCAAACTGAATCTCTAGACCCATTACATCCTAACTCCTCAATCCCCTCTTCCCTTAGACCCTGGTAACCTCTATTGTACCTTCTGTCTCTGCGAGTTTGACTACTCTAGGCACTTCATGTAAGTGGATGATACAATATCTGTTCTTTTGTGTCTAGCTTGTTTTACTTAGCATCATGTCCTCAAAGTTCATCCATTTTACAGCGTGTATCAGAATTCCGTTATTTCATTCCCTTCTATGGGCTGAATAATATTCCATCCCACATATATACCACATTTTTTCTACCCATTCATCCGTGAATGGACCGTTGGGGTTGCTTTTGGCTAGTGTGAGTAATGCTGTTATGAACATGAGTGTACAAATCTCTCTTCAAGTCTTTGCTTTAAATTTTTGTGGTGTATATCCAGAAGTGGAATTGCTGGATCTGATCATATCATAATTCTTTTTTGAGATGCAGTCTCACTCTGTTCCCCAGGCTAGAGTGCAGTGGTGTGATCTTGGCTCACTGCAACCTCCACCTCCCAGGTTCAAGCAATTCTCCTGCCTCAGCCTCCCAAATAGCTGGAATTACAGGTGCACACCACCACTCCTGGCTGATTTTTGTATTATTAGTAGAGACAGGGTTTCATCATGTTTACTAGGCTGGTCTTGAACTCCTGACCTCAGGTGATCCACCCACCTCAACCTCCCAAAGTTCTGGGATTACAGGCGTGAGCCACCACGCCCAGCCTGATCATATGATCATTCTGTGTTTAATGTATTTGAGGAACTGCTATACTGCTTTCCACAGTAGCTGCACCATTTTACGTTCTCACTAAGAGTGCCTAAGGGTTCCAGATTCTCCACATCTTCACCAACACTTGTTATTTTCTGTGTGTGTGTGTGTGTGTGCGTGTGTGTTTTATAATAGCCACCCTAATGGATATGCAGTGGTCCAAAGTGACCTTTTTCTATTGTGTTTTGGATACCTGAATCACAAAGTCATATTTAGGAGAGCTCTTAGCATTCATATATCAGCACCTCATGCTCAAAACCTTGCCTCAACTTCATGACCAGATAAACAAACATTCAGCTAAAATCTTTCTTGGTGCATGTAGCATCGTCTATGGTGAAAGAATTGGACAACACAGCCCATCGTCTGAGCTTGCTTGTGACCAGGAGCAATAGAAGCCTCTCGCCTGTCCATGTATCAGGCAGGCTTGCCCTGGCTTCAAACTTATGGGAGGAAAAGGGGCCAGGGTGGCATCCCTGTCATGTTCCCTTGAGGGTGCACTTTGCACTTTTCTGCCACCCTTTGACTTGGTACTGTCGGATCCACCACTTAAAGTCAGGACAATGGTTTGAAAATGTCTGAAGCTGTGTTGTCTCTGTTTTATTCTAAGGCAGGTTCCATCGCTACTGGATTTGTTGTGAACCAGCTTCTGCCTTTGAAAACCAACTCTGGAATTATTGCCACGTAGATGTGACAGTCACATTCTGATCAGCAGATGTTACTGGGTCTGGGGAGAGAGTTTAATGTGACCTCATCTTCCATTGTATTTGTGTGTTGGTTTTTCCCCAATTCTTCAGTAGAGGTTTTGACATCTTTTATCTCCTGCATTCATTCATTGCTTTATGTAGACTGATATTTTTTTTCCCAGGAAAATAATGATTCGCATACCTGTTATGATGAGGATTTTTAAACTTTCTGTATTGCTTACTTTCTTTTTCTTTTTTTCAGAATGTTGTACCGTCTTTGGGTAGGCAGACTTCCCTGACGACGTCAGTGATACCCAAAGCTGAGCAGAGCGTGGCTTACAAAGACTTTATTTATTTCACTGTCTTTGAAGGAAATGTTCGCAACGTTTCTGAAGTCTCGGTTGAGTATTTATGCTCTCAGCCTTGCGTTGTCAATTTGGAAGCAGTTGTTTCATCTGAGTTCAGAAGTAGCATTCCCGTGTACAAAAAAAGGTGGAAGAATGAGAAACATCTTCACACCAGCAGGACACAAATAGTACATGTGAAATTTCCAAGCATTATGGTTTACAGAGATGATTATTTCATCAGACATTCCATCTCTGTATCTGCAGTGATAGTACGCGCCTGGATTACTCACAAATACAGTGGCGGAGACTGGAATGTTAAATGGGAGGAAAACTTGCTCCATGCTGTAGCAAAGAATTATACCCTCCTGCAGACCATCCCGCCTTTTGAACGCCCTTTCAAAGATCATCAAGTGTGCCTTGAGTGGAACATGGGTTATATTTGGAACCTTCAGGCAAACAGGATTCCACAGTGTCCTTTGGAAAATGGTAGGTCATCTCTCTTGCTAGGAACCTAATTCTCATTTTTTTCAGATAGCCTGTATCATGATCGAATGGCAGGAGAAAATTCTTCTATTAGTGACGGGGGATACAGGGAAAATGGAGGGACACATTGAGTCTGTGACTTTGAAGTCTGAAGACAAAAGGAGAAAAATTAAAATGGGAAGAGAGGAGAAAGATTAGTAGAGAGCAGGACCAAAGATGAAAGAGCAGAACAGAGGAGCTGAGGAAGATGGACTTTGAGAGGGTTAGATCTGCTTTAAGCTGGAAAGGAGTATTCATGCCACCGAAACAAGAATTGGGAAAATCTTCCCATTCCCCCGCAAGCCCACTAAATTTCTTTTCTTTCTTTTTTTTTTTTTTTTGAGACAGAGTTTTGTTCTGTTGCCCAGGCTGGAGTGCAGTGGCGAGATCTCGCTCGGCACACTGCAACCTCTGCCTCCCGGGTTCAAGCAATTCTCCTGCCTCAGCCTCCCGAGTAGCTGGGATTACAGGCGCCCGCCACCATGCCCGGCTAATTTTTGTATTTTTAGTAGATGGGGTTTCATCATGTTGGCCAGGCTGGTCTTAAACTCCTGACCTCAGGCGATCTGCCTGCCTCTGCCTCCCAGAGTGCTAGAATTACAGGTGTGAGACACCATGTCCGGCCTCTATTATTTTTAAGCAGAGTGTTTTATCCTGGAGGAGATGAGAACCTAAAGGAACCCTTCCGACGGAAAGGGAGGTTGTATCACAGAATGGTAACCTCTGGCTGGGCAGGATTCCTGCCCTGCCACTTTCTATCTCTGTAACCTTGGAACCCTCTGAGCCTCAGTTTTCCTATCTGTAAAATGGGGATAATAAACAGTTCCTTCAGGTCAGTACTATGAGGACTAAATGAGATGTGATTGCTTAGCACATCATCAGCTCTCAGTGAGAAGTTGTGATGATGATAGAGTCCACACTCTGCGTTTTATCCTAATTGCCACATGGTCACAACCTCAGCAGGACCAATCCCGGAGGCTCCCAGGCCCTTCTACAGCCTTGGTGAAGCCCTGGGGCTGGAGATCTCAGGTGTGTGCTGAGAGGCGGCACTCTCAAGTTCTTTCCATTGTGCAAGGAGCGCCTTGCTCTGTGAATGCTGAGTGCCTGCCAGCTCTTCTTCTGCCCCCTCAGTGGGGAGCCCTCCACAGTTGTTTCCTCAACTATGGCCCTAGGACCACCTGTGACAGAATCACAAATGTTTGTTGCAAATGCAAATTCCTAGGCCCCGTCCTTCATTTACTTAGTTGGGATCGGCGGGGGCAGAGGAAGTCCTGGAATCAGCATTTTAAACACCTTCCTCACGACTCTGATGCAACCTAAAACTTGAGAACCTGCGGGCCAGGGACAGAGCTGGTTGGACTTAGGATTGCTAAGGTTCCCGTGACCCGACCCCCAGCCAGGTTTGGCAGGCAGAGGACATCCATGGGCTTGTGGCAACAGACCGTTCCGTAGGAAGTGCCTGACAGCTCATCTTCAACAGGACGGGTGTAGGACAAGGTGACTTAAGGACATGCTCTCTAAGTTTTTCCTCTAGTGATCAACTTCTTGTCACCTCTGGGATGGGATTTCTGTTGGGCTCTCTTTGGGGAAATAATGGCTATGGCGATTTCTTGGTACTGTCCCAAAACAGCTCTGCATCAAATGAAAACTGAAAGGTCCTGTGTCAACATATGTGATAGCTGCTCAGAGGCCACTTACCCTAGAACTGGCACATATGACATATTCCAAAACTTTTTCTTGTTTTGAGACAGGGTTTCACTGTGTTACCCAAGCTGGAGTGCAGTGGCATGATCATAACTCACTATAGCCTCAACATCCTGGGCTCAAGCAATCCTCCCACCTCAGCCTCCCAAGTAGCTGGGACCACAGGCATGCACCAGCACACGCAGCTGATTTTTTAATTTTTTTGTAGAGATGGGGTCTTCCTATGTTGCCCAGGCTGATCTTCAACTCCTAGGCTCAAGCAATCCTCCCGCCTTGGCGTTCCAAAGTGCTGGATTAAAACTATTTTGAAGTAATTGCAGATTCACAGAAAGTTGCAAGGGCTACAGAGTCCCCTGTGTATCCTCACCCCAGCTTCCTCATTTTCCATATCTACAGTGCAAAATCAAAACTGGGGAAGTAATGTTGATCTAATACTGTTAACTGGACTCCAAGACCTTATTCAGATTTTACCATTTTTTACAGGGGCTCCTCTGTTTGTGTAGAGCTATACAATTTTAACCTACGTTTTAATAGCCCTGTCTGTCTGGCTTATTCTGCATTTGTACGGTGCTTTAAATGTAAAGATATCTAGAAGATGAAAGCAAATTCCCTTTCTGTGTGTGTGCACAGAGCGGGGAGGGTGGGATGGGTAGTTAAATGTCTGAAAGCAGTCAAGTCAATCATTTTGATGATCAGTGTGCCTCCCTCTTCCAGGCAGAGCCCCATGCAGGCATCTGTCTGGAATACCTTCCACAGGGCTACCTAATTTGTTAAGGGGAAGAGAGCATGGGGCACACGCAGCCACAGTTTGCTGTACCTCTGACTTTGGCAGGGATTAATGATTCCATTTCATATTTGACACATCATGTATTTCTCATTGAAGAATGACTGAATTGCAAGCTGGAAGTTTCCAAATGAAATCATTTAACGAACTGGCTCAGTTCTTAAGGTGTCTGAATATGCCCTTAAAATGTGAAACGTCTTTTCCTTCTTTAGTTGTTTCTTCTCATATTCACAGGGCTTAGGAACAGCACAGTGGGGTTTTTCTCCTCACCTGCTTCAGAGCATTACCTCAGGAGTGAGAATTAAACCATAATGCAGAGAAAACCCTTTCCCAAGAGTTAAAGTCACTGAAAATGGTGGGGCGCTCCATGCACCCTCAAAATAAGCTCTGATCACAAGGCTGTGATTTGTTTACTGAAAAAGGGGCACACATTCTTCCTTCTCCAAAAGGCAGGTCACAAGCGCGTCTGCAGCAGTCCCATGGAAAACATCCATGACCTTTGTTCCAGATCTGGGCTGTGGGGATGGAAGGGGGCCAGGCCTCTGGTTCGTTTTTAGCAGGGGCTTCTAGATGAACAAGAATCAAGTCAGAACAAGATGGCATCAGTGAGGCGCTGAGCTGAGCCACAAGGGGCCTGTCATGTATGGCCCCTGTCTCAGCCAGCACTGATGTGGGGTTTCAGGGAAGGTTTTCTGTGTCAAGTGCCTGGTGTCCTACGATGGCCCTGCCTCTGAACTGAAGTACTCCCTGACTTGCTTTCATTTTCCTTTTCATGTATAAAAAGAGTCAAAGTCCCTGTGCCCCGGTGTTCTGGAAGTGTGCTTGGAGGGCCTCCACCACCGGCTTTGCCGAGGCTCCCGAGGCGAGGGCTGCATGTGTCCAGACATGGCTTTCAGCAGCTTATCTCCTTTGCCAGGCCAGACCCGGCCAGGCCATGAGGCTGATTTTTGGTGGAGATGCAGCAGACGTTTACCCAGCCCTGCGTGGAAAACCTAACCGGGATGAGAAGTCAGTAGCCATTGGGAACACGTGTGTGCCACGACTTGGCCATGTGCCCCCGGTGCACCTGTTGCTGCTGCATCCTGGGTGTGGGGGGCATACGTAGCCATAGGCAGACTGTGAATCTACCTAGTGTGGCTTATTTCCTTGAGGGAAGGGACTGGGCGTTTCTGTTGTCCCTCCCAAATCACATGTGTGCCTGACTCACGCTGGAGTCACGGAAAGAAAGGAATCAGCCATGCAGGCTGGTGACTTGGGCCCCAGACCTGGGGATCCACCTGGACTTCTCTTCCTGTCATACTCTATTTTGAGAGTCACCTAGTGCTGACTGTATGTGTCACATATTCAGTCCCTTCTTGCATTTCTCACCACGTGGAGTGCCGTTGTCCTGGTCTAAGCCATCATCCTCCTGTCTGGACTCCTGGCTCTGCCTGCAAGTGGCCCCCCAGTTTTGCCCATCATACCCTCTTGACCCCCCACCAGCAGCCAGTGCAAGCTGATCACATCACTCCCTGATTAAACCCCCCATTTCCTCCCATTGCCCACTGATCCCAGTTAAGATCAACCCATGCCCCTTACTCTGTGGGAATCTGTCCCTGTCCCCTTGCAGCCTCGTGTCCCACCATGCACACCCTTCCTGACTGCTTCCAGCAACAGGAGGCCTCCTTGCTTCTCCTGGAGCATACCGAGTTCATTCTTACTTTGGGACATGTGTGTGACTGCTCCTCCACCTAAGATGCTCTTCTCCCAGATCACCACATGGCCACTTCCTTACCTCACTCACCCCTCTGCTCCAATGCCATCTCCTCAAGATGGCTCTCCCAGCCACCTTATCTAAGACAGCAGGCCCACCCCACCGCCCTGCCTGTTATTGTCCACCTTCATTTTCCTTCCTGGCCTGATCACCACTGGATGGTTTCAGTAAATATCTTTAGTTGCCTATGTGCCTATTGCCTGGTCCACACTGGAGCACAAGCTCCACGAGGCCTGGGGACTTGTTTGCTTTGTTCTGATGGTGAGCATAGAGCCCTGCACTCATGACTATTTGTTGCTTGAATGAATGCTCTTAGCCAAGGGGGAAGGACAGTTTGTGAACGTCACACACTGATACCCTTGCAGGGCTGTGTTGCCACATGAGGGAGTGTGTGGGGGTGGGGGTGGCTGTGCTCCTTCCCTAGGGCCACTGCACACACTCCGCAGCTTCCCAGACAAACCCACCGGGGCTGTGCTAGTTAAGTCTGCAGGCTTCTCCTGTTCAGGGATTCTCCTTCGCAGCCACAGGTAAGCTCAGCTTCCCCTTTGTGGTTTAAGTCTTTGATTCCCCACCCCTATGTCTTTACTAAAGCAGTTTCTTTCCCCTAGAATAGCTCCTGTTCCGCCCCGACTCCCCCAGCCCACGAAGCAACACCTCCCCCCACTGCCACTTTCCATGTCTGCTTGGCAAAATCATACCCCTATTTCAACAACTGGCTCAAATTTCTAACACTTTTCTAGCCCCCACCCTGAAGTTTTGTTGAGTTTTTTTTTTAGTTTCCACAACCAGAAATTAACTTCCTAACTGCTGGCCATCAGAATGCTCTATTGGTACTGCTCCTATGACATGTATCATGATTCATTCAATTAAACAAAGATTGAGCACCTATTATGGATCAATTTCTTTACTGAGTGTGAAGGCTCAAAGAGGAGGACAAAGCCACTCTCTTTAATGTGGCTACCAATAGTCACAGTCACTTACTGCTACTGAGCATTTGCTATGTGCCAGGCACTGTCAAAGTGCTTTATGTGGTTTACCTGGTTATCTAATTTTTTTTTTTTTTTTTTTTTTTGAGACAGGGTCTTGCTCTGTCATCCAGGCTGGAGTGCAGTGGCGCGATCTTAGCTCACTGCAACCTCTGCCTTCCGGGTTCATGCTATTCTCTTGCCTCAACCTCCTGAGTAGTTGGTGTTACAGATGTGTGCCACCATGCCCAGCTAATTTTTGTATTTTCAGTAGAGACAGTGTTTCGCTATGTTGGCCAGACTGGTCTCAAACTCCTGTCCTCAAGTGATCCGCCTGCATCGGCCCCCAAAGTGCTGGGATTACAAAGTGCTGGGTGAACTGCAGTGTCTGGCCCATTGTTATTTAATTTAATTTGCCCAATATTCCACTGGGATATTTACCAAGGAGAAAACAGAAAACTGACTCAGAGAGATAGAGTAGCTTGTCTAAGTTTGCACAGCTATTAATGAAGATGCTGGAGTTTGAACCTGAGTAGTTTGGTTCCCAAATCCCACACTTAATTCATTAGGCTAAACTACCAGGTGATGTCATGAAGCTATGTATTTATTTTAAGTCATTCATTCACTGAAAAACAGTTCCTGAGCAACCTGTATGTGTTAAGCACTTTGTGTGGCTTCTTCACAGAGGAGGTGACATTTTGACAGAGACTTGAAGGATGAGTAGAGTTTTCATGGATCATAAAGGAGGGGTTGGGCGCAGTGGCTCACGCCTATAAACCCAGCAATTTGGGAGGCTGAGGCAGGCAGATCACTTGAGGCCAGGAGTTAGAGACCAGCATAGCCAACATGGTGAAATTCCATCTCTACTAAAAATACAAAAAATTAGCCAGGTGTGGTGGCGTGCATCTGTGGTTCCAGCTACTCGGGGGGCTGAGGTGGGAGAATTGCTTGAATTGGGGAGGTGGAGGCTGCAGTGAGCCAAAACGGTGCCGCTGCTCTCCAGCCTGGGCAACAGAGCAAGACTCTGTCTCAAAAAAAAAAAAAAGAGAGGAAAAAAAAAGGAATGAAGGGAAGGACATTCAGCTTTCAGGTAGAGGGGAAGGCATAAGCTATGACGCACAAAGAAGAAAATTCCTGATGGAGAAATGGTGACAAGCCTTCGTTCTTTGACAGGAAAGATGGCAATGAGGCTTCATCTCACAGGCTAGCTTGTGTTGATTGGGGGTGGCTGCCTAGAACATGGTGTTGAGTAGGATTCTGAGGATAAGTCTGCACTTACTGAGAAAGAGTGCCATGTCCATCAGTTACTGTCTGCCATGGAGTGGCAATGTGGACTAGCAGCACGCTTGCTGTGGTTTATTTTCCAAGACACAATCTCAGGTGTGAGATGGGCAATTCAAGAAGTAAGACTAGATAAGCAGGTTAGGAACACTCTTGGAAGGTTCTTAAATGCCCTAATGTCTAGCTTTATGAACATTTCTCTGATCTTCCCTCTTAAATGAGAAACTCTGGGGCAACATGGTAGTTTTTTTCTTCTCCACTCTCTTTTCCTTTCACTGAAAATGCATTCTCATCTTCAGATCCAATGGACTGGAAGTATGATTTTTTTATAACAAAATTTCATTACAACAAAATGATTGAAAGTTAAGTCAAGTGTTGGAACCAGCCTTGACTTGTCTTTGTGAAAAAAATGGTTTATACAGCAGGACTATTCAAGTCAATGTCATGATAGTACTTTTAGTAGTTATAAACTATATATTTGGCATTAAAAAAAACCAGACCTAATTCCTTTTTTTCCAGTTAATCATGGTAGTCCGAACTTTTCAGTAATAACACTAATTAATGCCTAGCATTTACATTCCCCTTTATGATTTTCAAAACACTTTTTTCATGCACATTGTCTCATTTAATCCTCATAATAGTTCAGTGGGAAAAATAGTGTTATTCTGAACCTTTCTTTAACAAAGAGGAAAACCGAGGCTCAGGGAGTTTGTTTAACTGGAGTCCAGACTTCCTGATTCTTTTGACTTTCCTATGCCGCCTCTCTGAAATATGCTAATACAGTCCTAACCCAGGTTCTAAATTAGAAAGAATACTTTTTTTAAAGTTGAATTTTTATCGATGTGAATCATCCTGTTTTCTTCACCCACTGGACTCTGTGTCTTTGAAGCGGATTGGGCAGCCTCGGAGGCCGAGGGTGGGAAGGCCTTGGGATGTAGCTGGCTCCTTCTATCTGCCTGCCCGGAAGTGCTCAGAGCTTTTGTTCTCTTCTTTCATAGACAAAAAAGTAATACGTGTACACGGTAACAATAAAAAAAAAAAATGTAAATAGTGTGAAAAGGTTTAGGGGAACTAGTAAGTTTCCACACCCCTCCCCTTTGAATCTTCTGGTCCTTGTCCCAGAAGTAAATTCATTAGCAACAGTTTCTTGTGTCTCCTTCTAGAAATTTTCTCTGCACATACAAGCGTTAAGTTGTGTCCCGTTCTCTTCCTGAACAAATGAGAGGATTCTAGAAACGGACCTGCGCTCATTAACAATACAATAGATTTTTCTGTACCAGGACATGCTGCCGACCTCATTCTTTTCAGCAGCTCCTTAGCGTTGCATCGCCTGACAGACCATAATTTATTTAACCCGTCTTTTGCTGATGGTCATGCTCTTGCTTTTAGCCACAAGACTTCACTGAACATCCTTGTACATGTATCTTTGTGCACATTTATAAGCTTGTTTGGAGGATAAATTACTAGGAGTAGAACTGGTTTTATTCTTAAGATTCCTGTCATCAAATGTTCCACAGACTTCCTTAGGAACCTGCCTCACTGCCTGGTATCCTTTCTGGAGGAAGTTCTGACCTAAATCATATCTGCTAGAAAATCGAGTTTTTATTCTCAAGCTTTGGCTTTAAAGAAAATTAAACACCTTATTGGCCACTGGCTTTTGAATGTCTTGTGTTTGGAAAGCATTACTGAGCTGCCTGTGCTCTGGCTTTATTTCTCCAGGTTGAGAAGTCTTCGCTTCTTTCCCCACAGATTCTGTTTACAGACTGGTAGTCATTGTGATTCCTTGCACTGAGACCGTCTTCAGCTTCTCCAAGGGTGGGCTGATGATCTCAGTGGCTTCATTGCTGTGTGTTTGAAGCACATCTGGAGTGGGGTTTTGTTGCGTGGAAGTGTTACCTTTTCCCGAGCAAGGAATCTGTGTCAGGGTTCTGATCACTCAGCTAAATTAGGGAATGGGCTACATAGTCGTCCCTTAACCCCACCTGACCTGGGGATGAGATTTAAAATATTAACAATCAGTGAGGGTGGGGGGCCTCGGTGAACCCCAGTGGGTGCTAGCCTTAGTGCTGAAGCCAGCTCCAGAGGCTGCTGCTGGGCCAGGCTCTAACTTGAAGGAGGGGCCAGGGTGGGTGGTGGGGCCTTGGAGGTTCCAGGTGACATCAAGTATCAAACCACAATAGAAATATTTCAGTGTTTGAGCAACCAGTATATCCACACAGGGGCACACCCACTGAATATCAGCTGAGGTTCTCTCTGGGAGGACTTTTAAGAAGAAAAGCCCATTGGTTTGCAGTGGGGAAGCCAGGTTTGAGTCATATCAGGGCTTCTTACCAGCTATGAAATCTTCAGTAAGACACTCAATACTTTTCATGTCTCCAAATGAAAGGGTTTGCACCATATAATATCTGTTGTCTCTTCTTGTTCTAAAATTTGAGGCAATAATACAAACAAAACAGCAAAGTGTTCCTAACATCAACTGTTTTCCTGGCATTCTGCATTTATGTCTTAATTATGTCTTTTTTTGTTTGTTTGTTTAACCTAAGCTCTTCATGCAAAATAAGCTAAAGAAATGAATTTGGGGAAAGGATTTGAAAGAAGAAAGGTCATTATTTGGCTTATGCAGTGTGATGCACATTATAGAACTGTGAACAGTACTAGGAGGAAGGGAGACAGGTTCAAATCCTGACCTGGCCACACCTATATTCATTCATTCATCAAATATTTATGGGGTCTTTATCAAGTACTGCACACTGTTCTAGGCTCTGGGGATGGAATAGTGAATAAGTAAGGCCCCTGCTTTAATGAGTACATTCTAGAGTCAAGCAGTAAACTTCTTTGGACCTAAGTTTTCCTACCTGTTAGTTATTTAGTGGTGGATGGCACTGGTACTGTTTCTCCGCATTCCATTGCCCATGACAAGACATCGCTAGTCAATTATAGCATTGCATGCAGCCATAATCAGTTATTAGACAATAGACCTATATGTTATCCTGGGATAAATAACATATCCTTTATGTTATTCAGATGAATTTTAAAGTCTTCTCCGGCTCCAAAATTCATTCTTGTTCATTACTTCTAATTGTAATCGAAAGACAGTATCATACTGAGGGCAAACTGCCTAGGACCCCAAATTATACATGTAGTGAAGCTACAGATTTGAAAGAAAACTACCATTACTTTGGTTTTGTTGGGTACAAATAGTATGTGTTGGGTACAAATAGTATTGTAAAATTATTTTAGATCTTTGGGTCTGAGCTTTTTCCTTCATAATCTATTGCGGCCAGTTCTCCCATTTGACCTGCTTTATTTTGGTCTTTGGACAGGGGAGAGCTCATTGTCATTCACTTTTAACTCTTTCCACTTTAGAAACCTCCTTTATGAAGCTTCTTTATATTGGAGTCAGGTTGGGCAGAACTGAATCCCATTTGTTTTGACAAATGTTTCCACTGCACACTAGATCACTCAACAGCCATCACCAGCAGAAGGCTTCCTAGGGGTCTAACGTGGCCATCTGGTCTCTTCTGCTCCACTCAACATAGTGGAAGCCAAACCAAAGTTGAGCTGATGTCAACTTCCTTGGTGAATTTTTCCTTCAGATTCCAAAGAAAACCTTTGCAGTACTTCCATTTCTCACCCCTCTCACCACCCCCATAATAGACCTGCAAGTCCAGTTGGCCCAAATTGAGCTCATATTGAAAAAACAAAGGTTTTAAGTACTTCTGTTGAAACTGATAACTCCACTCTTTTGGATTTCCAAATGCATCTCTGCCTGTAACAAAGCATGTAGATTTGTGACTACTGGGGAGAAATTGGCTTATTTAATCCTATTAAATATATACACAAGGGCCTGAGATTCTAAAAACTGCTCTTGCGATTTCCAAATTGTTGTAAACCAGAGGTACCTCTCTATATAATAAAACTTTTTATTTCCTTTGGGAAATGAGAGCTGTGATGTCCAGCATCCTAGGCTGAAGCCTCCAAAATTTGTGCCAATATTGGTATTTGGTGAATTGCACGTAAATCAACTCTTCTCTCTCCAAGAAACCCAGGAAAATAGACTGTTTCCACCATTTAATCATGAATGTCTAAACTAAGGAGCGTTTTAAGCAGAAGAAAAGTATCCTTTTTTTTTTTTTTTTGAGACGGAGTCTTGCTCTGTCGCCCAGTTTGGAATGCAGTGGTGCCATCTCAGCTCACAACAACTTCTGCCTTCTGGATTCAAGCAATTCTCTTGCCTCAGCCTCCCGAGTAGCTGGGATTACAAGCACACACTCCCATGGCCTGCTAATTTTTTTTGTATTTTTAGTAGAGATAGGGTTTCACCATGTTGACCAGGCTGGTCTTGAACTCCTGACCTCAAGTGATCTGCCCACCTTGGCCTCCCAAAGTGCTGAAATTACAGGTGTGAGCCACCATGCCCAACCAAGAGAAGTATTCTTACACCTAGGTTGAGTTAAGTGGATTCTCTTTTCTTTAGTTGGGGAGAATATGGAAAACCAAAAATTCGTACTTAGGCTTGCTGAAAGCGGTAGGTGTTAAGTATAGATGAAATAACTCAGTTCTCCCTTTAAGATTTGTTATGAACATCCCTATGGTTTTTGGGTTATGAAGAAGAATTCTTTTGTGTTTGTGAAATAAAATGGAAGACTTTCCAATGTTAAAGTATATGTTTAGTAATTTTTATGTAGGGTAGTATGTTGCACATACTACCCTACATAAAGGTAGAAAGTTTGCACAGAAGAAAAAAAACCTGCAATTTTAAGAGTATGGATTCTGAAACCAAAGAGCTTGAGTTCGAATGCCAACTCCATCTCTTATTTAACCCTCTCTGATGCTCAGTTTTTAATGTGTTAAATGGGGATAATAAAAGAACCTATTTCATAGTTTGTTGTGAAATGAAGTGAGATTATCCCTGAATTGTGTTTAGCATATTGCCGGTGTATACTAAATATTAGTTACTGTTTTGGCAACCATGCCTCTGTTTTCTCATCTGTAGACTGGGGATAATAATGAAAATTAAATGAACAAATTTATGTAGCATGTTTACAGAAATGTCAGGACCATAGTGAGAACTACAAAAGTGTTAACTTACTGCTGTAACACAAATTCAGATGCTTTTCTTAGCATTCAGAGGGCAGGATGTGAAATGATTATGAACACAGAAGCCTGAGTTCAAAACCTGAATTGTGGTTCTATCACTTATTAACTTTGTGAACTTAGCCTGGGCTTTGCCTCTGCAGAATGGAACTAATAATAGAATCTACTTCACGGAGTTGTTATGAAAAGTAATTGACATGGTCTCTGTAAAGTGCTTAGCATGGTGCTTGGCGTATATTCAACAGATGTTTGCTGGTATTTTTAGGGTATCTCACTTAAATGTTTGATTGGAGCTCAGCAGAGGCTTTCAGGATGAATGCCATTTGGGAAGGAATGTTTTTCTGGATATAATTGAAAGGGAGCCGTTTTGCTGTTTGCAGATGTGGTTGCCCTGCTTGGCTTTCCTTATGCCTCCAGTGGAGAAAACACAGGCATTGTCAAGAAGTTCCCGAGGTTTCAAAACCGAGAGCTGGAGGCCACTCGACGCCAGCGGATGGATTACCCAGTGTAAGGATGGGTAGTAGAAGGGAGCTGGTTGGGAAGTGCTTGTTTTATTTGAGGACCAGGGCAGGCTAGTGGAAGAACTCCTTAGGACAACACACCACGGTAAGGTGTTTTGCAAAAATGTTGAGATCCCCGTGGCTTAGACAGAATTGGTGGACCTGAAAACCTCAAATGAGTCTTGAATTATCCTTGCATTTAACAGTCCTCAATTTGCCTTAGCCTCCTTCCATGACATGAGTAGACAGCAAGGTGTTGAAGCCTGAGGCCCTGCAAGGTCTCAGGTGCAGCCAGCCAAAGCCAGCACAGATTGCAGCCTTGGCTTTGCCTTTCTGTCATGGAAGATTGGACGAGCTGTTTGAAATCTCACAACTTCTGATCTCCTCCATTGATTTCAGCCAGACCCAGATATATGTATTTTTTTTTTCCTGCTGCTGAATTGAAGATGCTGAAAATGGTTCCTGGTTCACCTCAGACCAGATGGATTTAGCAGAGTGATTTAATTCTTCCCATGCTGCTGGCTGTAGAAAGATCTTGAGTCACTTTACCGAGCGTATGTTCTTGCTAAGCTTCCTTGTAATAACTTATCTTCATGAGCTTGCTCAGCTGGGTGGGTCAGGAGGGAGCTGTGTGGCACCATCTGTTTGCGTATCATACCACTGATTTTGAGGCCAGATTATAAAGACCAGAAAGGAATTCTTTGTGTGTATCTGCAAAGAACCTGGGGCCACTGTCACTTTAACCCAAACTGTAAATTGGTTACTGGGGTAAATGAAGAGAAATCAATGCATTCATTTTGACCTTGATCCATGTTTCACATACAAAATGCAATCATTCCCACTTCCTCGTCTTTGAACTACTGGTCAGTAGCACTGTGTGTGGTGTCAAGGGGTGCTCAGCAACTCTTTTCTGACTGATTGATGGATCACATATCTTGGCTAAATGTGTCCTAGTTAAGTTGGCTACTGTTATTTTATCCTAACTCCACAAGTCACAGATGTACAATATTTTTTTCGACTAAAATAGCCCCAGTCCAGGAATGGGATAATTAGATTAATTGTTCTGTATTGGTCAGCCAGGACCGTGATACTGAATAACCTAATCTGAGCATGAAAATAGCATATATGTGTCCCTGTTATCTCGTAGTGATGCCATTCATAGATGATTACATTTTTCTACCTTATGGCTTTTATCCGTGAAAGGAACAAAATTGCTTAAAAGGCTCTAATTATGTTTTTTCTTTTAATCATAGAAATTAAAATAGCTTCTTATCAAATCACCTCTTATTAAAATCCAGATTTTTAAAATCTATGTCTGACTTTGTAAGCCTTAATCAAGAATTCAAATAGGAGGCATGTGAGATTCTCAAAGAGGCACAGAAACAGAGTTTTTGGTGCAAGGTAGAAAGTTGCCAGTTTTGTACAATGAAGCTTAACTCCTGTCTTTTGCAGTTACTATAACTACCTCCTTTGTTTCAAAAATCAAGCTTTGCAAGCTGATCTCCCATGATGAACGCGAAGGCAAATTCATCCCTTCATTGGAAAGAAAGCAATTTACTTGGTCATTGTTAACCATAATTACCTGTTCTTGGATGATATCAATCTGCAGAATTTTTTTCCCCCTCACTCTTATAGGTTTACTGTTTCATTGTGGCTTTATTTACTCCATTATTGCAAGGCCAACCTCTGTGGGATTCTGTACTTTGTCGACTCTAATGAGATGTACGGCACACCTTCTGTATTTCTTACGGAAGAGGGTGAGTATAAAACAGAACCTTTAAAACGATATTGTAATTTTTTGAAGCTCTACCTAGTGACAGATATGTCTGTCTAGAATAAGGAAGATACTGTCAACGTGGCAGCCCAGCAAGAGCAATGACTTCCAAATGTGGGCTTCAGATGTAACTGATTTTCCCGGAAGCTTAAACCCAATGTCTTATTTACAAAGAAATGCATTTATAAACGTGCGTTTGGGTTTTGCTTTGTTTTGGGGGAGTCTTGTAGTTTCTTAGGACAGTTGTTGAAAAGGTCTAGCTACTTCATTCACTCTTAGATATTTTTTGGTCATTTTCATGTGCTCGATTTTTCCTTTTAGGCTACTTGCATATTCAGA
This sequence comes from Rhinopithecus bieti, assembly GCF_001698545.2. Classification (NCBI taxonomy): domain Eukaryota; kingdom Metazoa; phylum Chordata; class Mammalia; order Primates; family Cercopithecidae; genus Rhinopithecus; species Rhinopithecus bieti. The sequence goes on along the minus strand of NW_016803705.1, from coordinate 98,065 downwards.
TGCATCTTGTCAAAGGGGAAGACCTTGCTGTAAAAACTAAATTCATCATACCTTTGAAGGAGTGGTTTCGACTGGATATCTCTTTTAACGGAGGCCAGGTATCTGTATGCATGCTTTATCACACGCCATACGAGTATTTTCGCTTAAAGTTAAGCATTACCATAAAGCCGGGGAGCAACAAAATCTGCAAAAGCAAATTTGTGGTAAATGATAGACTCTTTACAACTACACACTTCCTAAATCAAACTTTTATAGATGGAAGTTTAAATCATAAGAATCCCATCCCATTTAATTAACTTTTAAAGTGCTGCTTTTGACTGTAGGGTGAATGAATAAAGCATACAGGCAGCTCTATAGCCTTAGTGATCCGAGCAATTCAGTCCTTTTCTCCTGGGGAGATAGGCTTTGTGGAGATAAATGGTAAAACAATAATTGGCCATGTTTATATAGTGTTATGAGATCTACAACATTTTTTTTAAGGAAATGGATTGGTTAGTTCAGCCAAGAAATGATTTGACTGCTTTTGGCAAGTGAAGCAATTGCTTATGTTTGGCATTAAACAGATCATAATAACCAACACACATAAGTGATAATTCAGGTGGGATTGAGGGTCTTTATCTACTTTGTAGTATAAAACATTGTACGTAACTGCTTCAAACTCTCATAACATGAATTTTATGGATGATGGCAAATCTCTTGTTCTAATTGAAGACAGTCCTATATCTCAATATACACAGTGCCGGTTGGCCACCTTTTTCTGGTTGCTTTGTTTTCTCATCAGCTTTTCCTATTGATCTGTGATTTTCCTGTAACAAAAGTGGAAGAGGCATTTTGTTTGTCTTGTGGATAAGATGATGCACAGTCTTCCCTTGGTGTTTAGGTTGATCACATTTCCTTTTTTTTCTGTAAGAGAAAAGAAATCAGGTCAGTCCTTGCTGCTTTCCTGAGAAGAGTCTGTAAAATGTGAACTGGGATTCTTGGTATGTGTGTTTGTTTACTTACAAATGTTTGGTGACATAGTGGCGGTCCACATTTTAGCTTCCTAGCTATGTGAGAATTATGGTGGCCATAATAGCCTGGTTGCTGCTTTCTCCTATGGAGAAGGTCAGCTCAGTGCCGTTGTCCCTGAGACAAGTATCAAATCATCAGAGCAGATTCACAGATCTTATTTTGCACCTGCTGTATGCAAGGCACTATGCTCAAGTTGCTTGTAGACTATTTATGGAAGTAACATTAAGGAGGTAAAGGACTGTTATAAAGTGAGCTTAATTGCCAGATGATAGCTGGGTGCGGTGGCTCGCACCTGTAATCCCAGCACTTTGGGAGGCTGATGTGGGTGGGTCACCTGAGGTCAGGAGACCAGCCTGGCCAACACGGTGAAATCCTGTCTCTAGTAAAATTACAAAAAGTAACTGGGCGTGGTGTGCATGCCTATAATCCCACCTACTCGGGAGGCTGAGGCAGGAGACTTGTTTGAACCCGGGAGGCGGAGGTTGCAGTGAGCCGAGATGGCGCCACTGCACTCTAGCCTGGGTAACAGAGAGAGACTCTGTCTCAATAATAGTAATAATTTAAAAATAATTAATTGCCAGATGATTTGTATTGATTCCTAGAAGGGAGATGGCATTTTATGCTGGGATGCTTAGGGAAGGTTTCACGAGAAGATTTCTCTGGTTGGACAGGATTTAGATGGAGAAGGGAGAAGAGGGTATTTCAGCATATTATTGGAGGTTAGCAGACAAACCAGTTTGACTAGAGTATAAAATTGTAGACTATAGAAAGCTAATGGAATGGAAAAATATGTCTTTAGGAGTAGAATGTGGAGAATCTTGGATATCAGGGAATTTAGACATCAACTTGCAAGGCACCATAGAAGATTTTTGAGCAGAAGATTAAAAGTAGTCCTTTAATGAAGGAGATAAATTTAGTGGTGGAGTACATAGTTGAGTAAAGCAGGAGAGAAAGACCAGATAAGTGGGGGCAAAAAATTTTTTTTGGTGTGTGTAGACTTTAGCCCATTTTTCCTTCTTCTTTCTATTCTATCTGGTCTAATATACATAGGTCCCAAACAACACATAATGCTTCCCACCCAAAATCCACTTCTGTGGTGGGACTACCACAGTCTGCCTTGACTGAATGTATAAATGACTTAGATGGTTGGTTTAGGCCAACAAGTGGTGTGAGTCATTTTCTTTTCTGTACCGACATGTTGTATGGCTGAACTGGGTTGGTTTCTGGTGGGTTAGTTGTCTTTCATATACCAAGTGTTGTAGCCACGTCTTTGAGATGCACCCTAGCACTTACTCTGTGGTGGCACTAGCAGAGCGTAAGTGGCCCCTTGAGTCCAGAGGCTTATGTTGGAGTCCAAGACATGAGAAGAGTGCATAAGAGACAGCTAACAGCATTCATGACAAAAAATAGTGTCCCTGTTAAAATGAGAATGATGATTCCAAGTGCTTAGGGAAAGGGAGGTGGGAACAGCAGTGCATGAAGAACATACACCACCAACCTTGTTTTTCCCCGAAGGCTCTCATGGAATCAGAGCAAGATTTTAAACATTCCTTATAGTATCATACATATTTCCTTGTCTTTCTATACAATGAGCTTTTAAGGACAAATACATCAAATGAGCCTTTGGCTTGGAGTTTGGAAGTATCAGAAACTTGGTGGAAACTGCATTGTAGGTATTTTTAACCACATCAAGTCACATTTGGGGAAGTTAAATGTATGAAATCTTAAAATATGCACAGGGCTAGTAAACTGTTAATTTTATTTTTGCAGAAACTGATCAGGTAAAAGACTCTCCAAGACATATTATGAGTAATGTACACCAAGGCTGTATAGGTAATGTAGGGTGATGAGGCATAACTGATTCTTGTGTATCTCTCCCATCATAGATAGTAGTAACCACTAGCATTGGACAGGATTTGAAAAGCTACCACAATCAGACCATTAGGTAAGTGCGATTTTTCTTTTTATTCAAGATTTGCCTGCATGTGGGTTAAGGAATCTTCATACTTTAGCCCTCAGCCCTGATGTTATTCCGCATCTCCTCACTCAGCTTTTCCAAGCATGGATTATTCTCTGCCCTGTAGCTAGTCTTTGTACTTTTTTTCCTACCATGTACAAACTCTTTCTGTTTCCCCCACAACCTTTTTTTCTAAGCAAGAAAAACTAGTCCTCTCTCCAGATCTTGTTGTAAATTCTTCCTTTCATGGCACTTTATAATTCTTTTCTTTGAAAATTATCTTCTATGAAGGATTCTGAAAATAAATCAAAGTATTAATGTTCCTTATTGAGAATGGTTGGTAACTTTGGCCTCGTATAAGACATAAAAGCAGACAGTCTTCATATTTATGTTTATAATCTGGATTTGAAATGTATGCAGCTATTGATATTGGTGTCACTTTTCATCTTTATATAACCATTCTCTACAAGAGTTACAGAAGCTAAGAATTGAGTTTCTTGCCTGTGTTTCATAATTTTTTAATTTACTTCTACATCCACATATAATAGTGGATTTTATAGTGTCAGAATCATGGGGCAACCTTCATTAGGAATTCAGGATACCTTGCCATAAGTAGATAATATATGTATATAGGTGGTGCCTGACCCAATGATGATTTGATTTGCAATTTTTTGACTTTACAATGGGTTTGTCAGGGTAATAAATACATTTCGTACTAATGACACTTTCAACTTACAATGAGTTTATTAGGATGTAACCCCATTGTATGTCAAAGAACATATGAAATTGAAGGCTTAAGAGCAAGTGTAGGCCAGGGGGGGTGTTGGCTCATGCCTGTAATCCCAGCACTTTGGGAGGCCAAGGCAGGTGGATCACTTGAGGCTACGAGTTTGAGACCAGCCTGGGCAACATGATGAAACTCTGTCTCTACTAAAAATACAAAAATTAGCTGAGCATGGTGGCACATGCCTGTAACCCCAGCTACTCGGGTGGCTGAGGCACAAGAATGGCTTGAACCCAGGAAGCAGAGGTTGCAGTGAGCTGAGATGGTGCCACTGCATTCCAGCCTGGAGACAGAGCAAGACTCTGTCTTAAAATAAAAAATAAGCATTAAGATCAGAAATAAAAATGACCAATTTTGAATGTATAATTTTAAAAAATGTATCAGAACTTTTAGGCACTTTGTCTGGGATGAGGAGTGGTTTATTCCTCGAGTCTGTTATTTCACTGCAGCACAGAATGCTGCCTCTTCACACAGACTGGGGATATGCAGGGTCCCGCACAACCCACATTCTCTTGGATTCTAATTATTAAAGAAAGGGAAGCAAAGAGGGGCAGAGACAGAAATAGAGGGCCATATATGCTACTAAAACAAAAACAAACAAAAAAAAAACTCCTTGCCTGGCCAGGCATTTTACAGGTGGTTCACACCTGTAATCCCAGCACTTCGGGAGGCCGAGGCGGATGAATCACATGAGGCAAGGAGTTCAAGACCAGCCTGGCTAACATAGTGAAATTCCCATCTCTACTAAAAATTTAAAAAGTAGCTGGTCATGGTGGTGTGCACCAGTAATCCCAGCTACTTAAGGCTGAGGCACGAGAATTGCTTGAACCTGAGAGGTGGAGGTTGCAGTAAGCCAAGATCCCACCACGGCACTCCAGCCTAGGTGACAGGGTGATACTCTGTCTTAACAATAAAAAAGGAAAGAAAAGATAAGAAAAGAAATACAGAATCTTGGACTTTGCTCTAGAGCTTCTAAATCAGAATCTGCACTAAAAAACTAAAAAAAAAAAAAA
>NW_016803705.1:90386-93016 GCF_001698545.2 Rhinopithecus bieti | reverse complement strand
AAAAAAAAAAAAAAAAAAAAAAAAAAAAAACAACTAAAAAAAATTAAAACAAAAATTCCTGTTTTCATTTAAGTCCAACTGATTTCTTTTAGGCTCTGGGCGCATAGAACAATTCTTATTTTCATGGCTGGATTAAAGGATTAGAGTTTCATAGAAAGGCTAAAGAAGTGTTATTAGCCTGCAAAGAGGGTGCCGGTGGCTTAAGAGCTGCATTGAAACATAGCGGCTGAGGCCTAGGGAGAGAGCATGTGTCTTCAAGAGCACCGAGGTAGATTCGGATCAGCCAGAAGGCGTTCAACACATAGGAGTGTTGTTATATAACTGGTGGCTGGGGGATCTTCTCCGAAAAGTTCAAGGACAGCGAAGCCTGGGAGCTGTCTTTGGAGAAACAGATGATCTGAGTCTGCTTGGGAGATCAGATCTCCGTGTTCTGTGAAGTGGGCTCTGGCCAGAAATTAAAGGTTTTGGTTTCAGGACATGAAGTCTAAAAGAAGAGCTTCCCCTCTCGCCCCTGAAACCCACGTCCAGCTCCAGGACATTTTCGACAACTGGTTGAATTTCATAGGCCCCTTTTCGTTTCTTTTCCTTTTCAATCCTAGAGATCTAGAGGCTTATATGAGTGAATGGGAGACAGAGTGGCCACAAAATGATCCAGGGCTGGGGCCGGGGTGAGGCAAGTGAGCCTAAAACTTAAGGAGGTGCCAGAAAGCTCAGGGATTGCATTCGTTTCCTGGGGCTGCCAGAACCAAGTGCCAAAACAAAGTGGCTTAAACAACAAAAATGTATTATCTCAGTTTTAGAGGGCGGAAGTCCAGGATCATAGGGCTGGCAGGGCCGTGCTCCCTGTGAAGGTGCGAGGGACAGATTTGCTCCCGGTCTCTCCTGGCTTCTGGTAGCTCCTTGGCTCATGGCAGCATAATTTCAGTCTTCACATGGCATCCTCCCCATGGGTGTGCCTGTGTCCAAATTTCCCTTTTTTATAAAGATGTCAGTCATATCGGGTTAGGGGCTCACCCTACTCCAGTATCATCTCAATTTAACTACTTATGTCTGCGATGACCCGATTTCCAAATAAGGTCACAATCTGAGGTGCTGGAGATTTGGACTTTGACATATTAATTTGGTGGGAGGAGGGGGCACACAATTTAACTCAACAGTAATCATGATAAATAACATATTAATATGATGTTTTTAAAAATCAAAATGAATGCAGATAATCTGTGATGAACAAAATATTAAAATTTTGAGTAAAGACATAATAAACATAGACATAGAAGAATCAAGGGATCAAGACTGATTTTGGGGTACACGCCAACTCTACATCCCAATTGAAGCATTGAAACAATTTCTTAGTAAAACTGGCAGTACTCCGGCCTGGCACAGTGGCTCACGCCTGTAATCCCAGCACTTTGGGAGGCAGAGGTAGGCAGATCACTTAAGTCCAGGAGTTTGAGACCAGGCTGGGCAACATGGTGAAACCCCGACTCTACTAAAAATACAAAAATTAGCCGGGCGTGGTGGTGGGCGCCTATAATCCCAGCTACCCGGGAGGCTGAGGTGAAGGTTGTAGAGAGCCAAGATTGTACCACTGCACTCCAGCCTGGGTAACAGAGTGAGACCCTGTCACAAAACAAACAAAAAAAACCAAAACAAAGCAAAAAACTCAGAACAAACAAAAAAAGCTAGCAGTACTCAGACCCAGGAGTGCCCCTCCCCACCACCCCAGCTGCCCTGCCTATACTCCTGAGACCTCCCCATCAGAGAAATAAGCAGAGGCCCAGAGGGAGCTGTCCACAGTTCCCCGAGGGTTCCTGTGGTCAAGCATTTGGAATCTCATCCCTGCCAGGAACCCCACTTTCAGAGTGGGCCAAGCCAGTGAACTAAACATCAGATATTTCCAGTTTACTGGTTATAGGTGTTCCCAGGCAAGGCTCTTACCCCTCCTTTTTATTTGTTCCTGTGACGTAAACATAATGATGGTTGTCCTACAAGGATAGTGTGAGAAGATCAGGAATTAAGTGCTTGGGATGGCAGTACAACGCATAAATGAAAGGCTGCCAATAATACTCCATGACACGTGACAGCTTCAGGCCTCTATAGTGTTAAATTCATTCACTCATTCAACACTTGTTCACTGAACACCTGTCACATGCCAGACACAGCACTCAACTCTGGGAATAAAATGATGAACACAAAGAATACAGACCCTGCCTTCATGGAGCTAAAATATCAAGCTGGGGAGATAAACAGAAAACAAATTCACAAATAAATTTAAATTTACAAGTTGTGGTGAGCACTAGGAAGGAAACGGATAAGGTAGCTTGAGGAGAACAAGTAGGTCAGAATTTAGACCAGGCCTGCCAGGCGTGGTGGCTCATGCCTGTAATCCTAGCACTTTGGGAGGCCGAAGCTGGCGGATCACGAGGTCAAGAGATGGAGACCATCTGGCCAACATGGTGAAACCCTGTCTCTACTAAAAATACAAAAATTGCTGGGCATGGGGGTGCACACCTGTAGTCCAGGCTACTCGGGAGGCTGAGGCAGGAGAATCGCTTGAACCCAGGAGGCAGAGGTTGCAGTGAGCCGAGATTGCGCCACTGCACTCCAGCCTGGCAACAGAGCAAGACTGT
>NW_016803705.1:60975-89551 GCF_001698545.2 Rhinopithecus bieti | reverse complement strand
TTTTTGAGACGGAGTCTTGTTCTGTCACCCAGGCTGGAGTGCAGTGGCACGCCTCAGCTCACTGCAAGCTCTGCCGCCTCCCAGGTTCACACCATTCTCCTGCCTCAGCCTCCCGAGAAGCTGGGACTACAGGCACCCGCCACCACACCCGGCTAATTTTTTTCTATTTTTAGTAGAGATGGGTTTTCACCGTGTTCGCCAGGATGGTCTCGATCTCCTGGTCTTGTGATCCGCCCACCTCAGCCTCCCAAAGTGCTGGGATTACAGGCGTGAGCCACCGTGCCCGGCCGAGAATAGCTCTTTCTTCCCACTCATACTTTATTGAATTACATATTTAAGTAAATGGTACGATTACAGTAAACATACTATTGGTATTAACTGGTTTGGGCTCAAGTGATCCCCCGCCTCGGCCTTCCAAAGTGCTGAGATTATAGGCATGAGCCACTGCACCAGGCCAACATTAACTGGTTTGAGAGTATACACATCTTATTCTTGCTAAGTGTGCAACTCAAAATGTGGGAGCCAAAGTCCAACAGAGGACTAGGTTAAAAATGATAATCACTGTTGCTAACGGTTATGGTGTCTGCTCTGTACCTGACATTGTTTGAAATGCTTTGTTTACATATTTATTTCATCTTCATAACAACCAGACAGGCAGGTACTGTTGCTATTTCCGTTTTTTAAATGGGGAGACTAAGGCTCTAGACAGTAAGCTCTAGGCAGTGAGGCAGTGAGCATCCCGGATGCTGTAAGCATCAGTCAGTCGGTTTTGCATGAGGACGGTCAGGTAAGCAGGAGAGTTGGTTCAGCTGCAGCTCTGTTAAGAGGGCTTCCTACTGCAGAAGCATTGCTTTGTATCCATCGAGCGCCCTGTGCTGTCTCATGAGGGTTGTTGGAATGTTCATGCCTTTTCAAGGTCTTGGAAAACAGAATCAATTCACAACTCTAGAGATAATAACTTTATGACCTCGCCATAAATAGGCAGGAGAGACTATCATCTTCACAGTCCTCCAAGACTGAGATTCTGAAAAGCATAATATCAGGAGCTGAAGCACTTCTTTTCCATTTTGGTGGCATTTAAACAAGGCTAATCTCTAGACATTCGATGTTGCTGCTGTCAGCTGTTGCTGCCAGGCTATGTGCTTTGCTTCACCATCTCATGCCTCCTCCCTGGCCAGGTGCACCTGCTAGGGCTTGGGTTCTTTGCTAACAGACAGTCCATCCCCCGTTCTGAAATAACCCTGGGTTGCCTGGTTTCCCTGATCCAACTGTGAGTAGCTTGCCCTGTCCCCATCCATGTCGTCACGCCGGCCCTTCGCTCCCTCGGCTCCCTGGGCTCCTGGCGGCCTGCCTGCCACTTTGTTTTCTTTTCTCCTGCTTCCATCCGCCCCTCGTGGCTCCTGGCTCCGCCTTGTTGCCTGACCTCTAACTGGATACCTGTCTTAGCCCTCACTCCCCTCACTGTTCATGTATGCTCTGATCACACCTTGTCCTCCCATTCTTACTTTAAATTCTTATTTGTTATTTTTATTTATTTATCAATTATTATTATTATTATTTTGACACGAGTCTCACTGTTGTCGCCCAGGCTGGAGTGCAGTGGTGCGATCTCAGCTCACTGCAACCTCCGCTTCCGGGTTCGAGTGATTCTCTTGCATTAGCCCCGTGAGTAGCTGGGATTACAGGCACGCACCACCACGCCTGGCTAATTTTTATATTTTTAGTAGAGATGGGTTTCACCACATTGGCCAGGCTGGTCTTGAACTCCTGACCTCAGGTGATCCGCCCACCTTGGCCTCCCAAAGTGCTGGGATTACAGGTGTGAGCCACTGTGCCCAGCCTTATTTTAAATTCTTAATAGGTAATAGATGCACATGGTTTAAAAAAAAAATCAAAACTTTGTAAAAATACAGTTAGATGTCTTGCTCCCAACCCTACCCTCATGCTTCACCTCAACCCCCCAGCACCCCATGGGGAGATAATTCTATTGGTTTTCTGTATAGACTTCCACCCAGAGTTTCTTTATGCAAGTATGAAAAAAATCTGTGCCCCTCTTTCTTAGATAAAAGGTATGCTCTGTGTCCTGTACTTTTTTTTTTTTTTTACTTAACACGATATTTTGGAGATCTCTCCAGGTTCTTTTGTCCCTTTTTTAGTTGCATAGTGAAAAAGCTCCAGTCCAAGATACACTGAATGGATGGGCCAGTCCCCACTGGCAGACACTGGAGTTCTCCTGGATGGATGGGCCAGTCCTGGCTGATAGACACGGGGGTTCTCCCATCTTTGGTGAATATAAACAATGTTGCAAGGAACACCTTCATGCATTTTATAAATGCCAACCTACTTTGCCCTCTCTTTCCTTCCTGATGTTTCAAGCCCTTCAGGACAGTGTGGTCCTCTAGCTCATCACTTGTGCTCACCTCTCATCTCCGGCCAAATCCTCTGAGCTGGCTGTGGCCTCCTCCTCCTAACTGAATTTTGCCTCAGTCCTTATCTAATAGTCTATGCTTTTGGCTTTCTCCCACAGCCACCTTCTGTTCATTCAACAAGATTTTTTATTTTCTTTTAAAGCAAAATATTTCCAATGAAGACCAACAATTCCAGACAGACAATTCCATTGATTCCAAACAATACCACCACTATCAATAGTATATATTGAGTATTTACTTTGGGCAAGCACTCTGCTAGATGCTTGACATCTTTATACTTCACTTAATCCTCTTAACCATCCAATAAGTGAAGAATTATCATTTGACACAGGAGGAGACTGGAGAGGAGGTTAAGTGACTGGGCTGAGGTCTCATAGCTGGCAAACAGCAAAATTGGGATCCTAGCCCAGGTCCACCTGGCCCCACACTGGTCTCCTCTGCTAAAACTCAGAGTGAAGGGCTTGGGGCAATTTGGGTTAAGTCAAGGAGAGTCTAGGAAAGAGACTCTTTTTAAGTCATCTAGTTCCAGCACAGAGCTCTCTTAATCCTTCATTCTCTTCTCTAGCTTCCGGGAGGATTTCCATTATAATGACACAGCTGGGTACTTCATTATTGGAGGGAGCAGGTATGTGGCTGGCATTGAAGGGTTTTTTGGACCTCTGAAGTACTATCGCCTTCGCAGTCTGCACCCTGCCCAGGTGAGTCCCAGGGGATCAGGAAGATTGCAGTACTCCTGGGTGATGAGTATGGGCCTCAGGGTGTGCAGCCCAGTGTAAATAAAAGTTTACCCAAGCCGGACCATGCATTGCCTCTGTCATCAAACATCATTAATACTGAGGCTTTTCCCCCAGCAAAGGCAATAATAGATTTCTGTTAACATCTGGTTCATTTAGTACTCATAAAATGGAAACCATTTACTTCCTCTGTTTTAATAACTACTAGTTTAATTATAGAGTAGATTTTCATCAGGCTGTTGCCTATCCAGCGATTAAGCTAATGAAAGGAGAGAATCTTAGTTGTTTGGTAAAGCTTCTTTTATATGCTATTATTTAAAGTATCAGAAGAGATGCTGTAGCAAATTAAAATCTTGGTTCCATTGGCTGCTGTCTTCAGAAACACAGGCCTTCGGCTCACACTGGGGTCAGCTGGCAGCAGTTGTATGGATCAAAAAGGCATTGTGTTCAGGGCCGAATCCTCTGCACAGTGCCTTCCACATCCAAAACCCGCCCCTGAATGGAACTCTCCAATGCCCTGGGCCAATGCAGCTGGACTGGTCGGGGGAGATGGCTGTTTCCCCACGAGGGAGTCTTCAGGGCACTTGTTTTCTGGGCTGTGTTAAGGAGATCAAGATCAAGGACCACACCTGATACCTGAAAGGGAAATATTCTTTCATTCCCTTCACCCTATGGGGTTTATTCTGAGAAAAACAGGGGTCACCAGACAAAGTCATAATCAGGAAAAATGGGGAGCCCTGCTGTCCATGGGTGATATCTTACAGCCTCTGTGAGAGACCTTTGTGAAAAGGGGAAAAAAATGAAATAGTCATTTGTGCAACAAATGCTTATTGAGAACCTACTGTATGCCAGGCTCTGAACTAGGTGCTGAGGCAAGCAAGATGGGTAGGTTTAAAATTCATCTGAAGGTTGTCCACAATAAGAAATCTGCTTAATATCGGCCAGGCGTGGTGGCTCACACCTGTAATCCCAGCGCTTTGGAAGGACGAGGCAGGCAGATCACTTGAGGTCAGGAGTTTGAGACCAGCCAACATGGTGAAACCCCATCTCTACTAAAAATACAAAAGTTAGCTGGATGTGCTCACTTGAACCCAGAAGGCGGAGGTTGCAGTGAGCCAAGATTGTGCCACTGCACTCCAGCCTGGGTGATAAGAACAAGACTGTCTCAAAAAAAAAAAAAAAAAAAAAAAGAAACGTACTTAATATCATGAACAGTACATATACATATGCATACATATATTCACACACAAAATGGAAGCGAAATTATTCTAAGAATACATACCCTTGCTATATTCAGTGCACGCTGCTATTTTGTGTTCTACTTTATAAAAACAAAAACCACCACCAAAACTCTGTAGGTTACCACCCGCTGAAATAACTATGTGACCCTCTAATGGGTCCCAGCCTCTATTTTGAAGCACACAGAGTTAAGTCCCTTGTTCCTGAGGAGCTCCCTTTTGGGATCTTAAACAAGGAATTCATGAAAGAATACAATATATGCTTAAATTCAGATGTGTTTGGGAGTGCTGAGGCAGGAACAGGTACATCGGCCCGCAAGTGAGATGGGGTGAGTCTCTAGGGGGGCCTGTCCTGAAGCCATGGCCTTGCACCCAGCTCTTGGGGGTTGCAGAAGAGGGGAGGAGGGCTCTTTGATGCAGCAGGCACATTGCGGGTACTTGCGTCTTTTCGTGGGAATTGAAGGAGGAGGTGAGTGTGATTTTCTAGGGACAGAGTGCAGCCAGAGAAAAGAAGAGGGAAGAGTCCCAGTCTCTGGGAAATTCTGACGTTTAACAGGCTGGACACAAAGAGAAGCTGGAGGGAAGCCGTCAGAGCTGGCGTGTCCTTGAATTCATATCGATGACCTTGCTTTGCAAATCCAGAGTGGATGATATGTGTACAAACAGGCCACCTAGAGATGTCAGTGGGAGAACGAAGTCAACCCGAACACATCTTCCTAGAGGTGGATGGACATTTGATGACAATTGTTGTTCATTTGACTTTCTTGCCTTCTTGTAGATTTTTAATCCCCTCCTTGAGAAGCAACTTGCTGAACAAATCAAGTTGTATTATGAAAGGTGTGCTGAGGTTCAAGAAATAATAGATGTGTATGCATCCGCAGCACTGCGCGGGGGCGAGAGACAAGAAGCATGTAAGTGTTGAGCTTCAGGGGAGCTGTTTTAAGCTCTGTGCATTTGCATAAACACATGTTTGGCTTCTCCATAATGGGATTAAAATTGAACATATATGACTTGGCTCACATATCAGCCGGGACAAGTGTGACCTTTAGCCCTCCACTGGTGGATACAGGTGAAATTGTACATTCCACCTGGATTCTACCAAGACCAATGACAGTCAAGAAGAACCAAAACATCTTATAGCTCCAACCATAAAAATCTAGTTTACAAATACAAATGAAAGCGAGTGTTTTGTGCCTCGCATGGCATTATTCCCATCCATAAGGCCAGCCTAAGAAAATAAAAATGAATTGAAAAATAAATTAATCATTAGAAATGTTTCCCCATCAGTGCACTTTTGTTTTGGGCCATTAATATCTGAATATTAGCTTTCAGAAATGTTGAATGGTGACTTTGTTGTTTGGAGTTCGGTTTTATTTTTTAAATCCTTGAAATTGACTCATTCTCGAAGACATCCGTAATTTTTAACGGAAGGAATGAATTTCAAATAGACTGCTTCATGCATGCTCATATTTGCACAGACATCCTTTTACTCACACAGGGTGTTTATCAGTTACAAAACTTGGTCCTGTCTGGTCCGCCAGTGTTCCAGCTTGGATCTAGCACTTACACATTTCTCTGTGATGCGGATCTTGCTGTTTGATATGGTGGCACTAGAGTTACTCACATATGTTCCTTCTGGAAGAGAAATTCCTGTGGGGCCTTTGCCATCAGCAAAAGCGAATTGAGTATTTCAGTCCTGCCCATATGTCTCTCCATCTCCAGAGCGGAACTTCTCATTCCAGGTCATGGAGGGAAGGATGCATCTCAAACATGCCCCGGTCCAATAGGGTTCACATGAAATGGTCCCAGGTAGTGATTAGAGATGGTGATGGGTGAGTGTGGAAAGACAGTGCTTCTGCAATTCAAGTTAAGAATAGGCTATACTGGTCTCCAGCTGCTGCTCTCACTGCTGAATCATCCAGAAAATATGATGCTGTCAAGCGGAGGGGGAAGATATATAGGAATAGTAATAACCCAAAGAGGAAAGAAACTGACTTGGGTAACTTATGTACTATCAGGAGACATACCCTGAGATGGAAGGCGAGGCATGCACACCCATCTGTTTGGTGGCATTAGGAAGATTTTCCTACCATCTTCAACTGCCTTGCCTCCCTGGGGGTCTTTGTGCTTTGCTCCTCAACTCAAATGCCAAGAAAATGGCCTAGATATTGGCCTCCTGGGGACCAGTCAGAGGCCAGCTGCTCATTCTGTAGAATTATTCAACAGCCATCAGCAACTTTGGCACATTTCTCATGGACTTGGCTCTGAATTTGTGACCTGGAGGCAAAAGCATCATAGCCAATTTCAAATCCCAAAAGGACCCAAACCAACATCCAGTAATGGCAAGTCTGGCCTCTTCTTTCTGGTTCCTCTTCGGACGAAGGACTTTAGGGAGGTGAGTCTCATCTTCTGCTAAAGGGTGTGATGTCTTCTGCTTCCTCTTCTGTGTAGGCCACCTCCATAACTCCTACCTGGACCTCCAGCGCAAGTATGGGAGACCCTTGATGTGCAGGGCCTTCCCCTGGGAGAAGGAGCTGAAAGACAAACACCCCAGCTTGTTCCAGGCATTACTGGAGATGGACTTGCTGACCGGTAATTGAGTCTTTGCCTCGGCTTTGGGCACTGGTTAGAAAGGCTCCTTGTTTTTCTCCGTTTCACTCACCCTCTTTGGTGTTTTAGGCCTTAAAGTTATTTTTAACCCTAAGGTTTTAGCTTAATTTCACATTTAAATTCTGCCCTTGTATGTCCACAACTCTCGATATATCTGTGCACACTTCCAACACTAAATGCAAAAACTTAAATTTAGGAATTGCTCAAGCAATTCTTTATTTAAAGCCAAGGCCACAAATGGACAGCCTGCAGCCAGAGCCAGCCCCCAGATGCAGTTGATTTGGAAAATACCTTGTTGTATATGTTAAAAAAAAAAAAAAAAAAAAAAAATATATATATAATAAAAAATTCTTAGCGAAAACTAAATTTATTTCTTTTTTAAAAAAGAAAAAACCAAAGATCTGGCAAGACTGGGCATTTCTCCTGTGTGGCAGCAATTGTGGAGGTGAGGCTCAGACCAGGCATACCTTGTCCACCCACAGCACCTCCTGTCTATTTTGTCACCTCCTGCTTACTTCATTCATGGATCTGACCCATGTGAGCCCACAGGCACTTGAACTTGGGACCTCTGATTTGAAGTACACTTTCAGCGTCATCTCAGGAATCTGCATAAACTTCCCAGATGCCACCAGCTTCTCTGTAGGCCCAACACAATTTGGGTTTGCTTAGTAATTCAGTGCATCCTCCAGGGCCATGAGGGATCTTAAAACCATGCCTGTTAGGAAGAGGAAAGGCAGCTGGAGATGTTCAGCCTGGTGAAGAGGATCCTAGCAGGGAGTTGCCAACTGTCTTAGTGGTGGGAGGCAACTCCACGTAGTCCTGGGCATAGAACCAGATCTTGAGTTGGGGCGATGCAGAAAGTGACTTCTGCCTCATGTAAGATTGGTGTCTTAAATTGCACCCACTGCCTAAGAATGGCAGTGTCTAACAGCATAGATTTCCTTTGCAAATGGTGACCCTCCTGCAAAGAATTCAAGTCATATAGGATATTTTATCATTCATTCTTCTGATGCCTACTCAGTGACTACTCAGTAACTTGGCTAGACTTCAGAGATATGTGAAGTAACACAGTGCTTCTGTCCTTAAGGAATGGACTTGAAAGCAAAGAAAAATAGTAATGCATTTTATTAAAGGTATAGAAGCTAATGGTGGAGACACAAAGAAAGGAGTGGTCAGTTCTACTGGGAGGGCTGAGGTGTTCTGGGAAGGCTTCCTGGAAGAGGAGACACTGGGACTGATTCTTGAAAGGCCAGCAGATGTCTGTCAGATAAGAGAGTTGGAGGTGGGAATTGCAGGCAGAGCAGACCCTGAGAGGTGGTAACAGCACAGCATTGTCGCATGATGGTGCCGTGACAATGCGGAGGCAGGAGAAGCCCTGCAAAGTGATTATTCCAACGAGGGTTCAGACACCATCCTGAAGTTTGGGCTTTACCTTTCAGGTGACAGGGACCTGTTAAAGGGTTTCAAGCAAGAAGAAGAGGCATAGTGAGATCTGGGACTTTGAGGTCATGGCAGGGAGGTGAACTAGAAGGGCGTGGAGCTGGAAGAAGGGAATGTATTGCCACGGTCCCTTGAGGAGAGGATGCAGGCCTGAGTGGGGCATGGTGACAGGAACAGAGCTGAAGGATGTAGAGATGGACTCTGAGGGACTCCATAGCTGCTTGGATGTGGGCAAAGGACAAGTGGGCGGTAGGCTGTGTCATGTTGTATAATGAGTGGCGTAGCCTCTGGAGCCAGCTGGCCTAGGTCCAATTTTAACATTCACTAGCTGTGTGATTTGGGCAAGTTACTTAATTTCTCTGAGCCTTAGTTTCCTCGTCTGCAAAATGGGAATGAAAATACTACCTGTCTTCTAGTGTTGGCTTCAATAAGTTGATATATATATATATGTATGTATGTATATGTGTGTGAATATGTGTGTATATATCATATATAATATATGTACATTACATTATATAACAAAATATAATATATAATAATATATAATATATAAACATGTTATAATATATATTATAAGTATTATCTATTAATACTTATAATATATAATTATATAATATATAATATAATATTATATAATATTATCTATTAAGTATTATATTAATACTTATATAATATATATTATATATAAGTATTTTATATAATAATATTATTATATATAGTATATTAATATATATATAATATATATTTTATATAATATCTATATATATAATATATATTATATATTAGTATTATATATATAATATATATTATTATATAAGTATTGTATATATATAATATACTTAGAAGAATTTCAGCACATGGTAAGCCTTACATAAGCAGGGTTTCTCAATCTCACAATATGGACATTTTGGACTGTAGAATTTTTTTTGTTGGGGACTGTCCTGTGTATTATGGGATGTTTAGCTGCATTTCGGGACTCCACAACTAGATACAAATAGCACCCTCCCCATATCCCTCCTTTCCAAAAATATCTCCAGGTATTGGCAAATGCTCCCAAGTCCTTAGGGAGGCCAGATCACCCCCAGCTGAGAACCACTGCTACGTCAGTGCTGTTGCTCTTATTACTGGGCAGAGATAATTCCAGGTTGCCGCTGGATGGCTGTCTGGAGGTGATGAAGCCCCGTGCCCCAAGACCCGCAAATAGGAGAGGAAGACGCATGTTGGACAGTTTAGGCTAAATGGGCTAAGACCACATCCACACCAACATTGTTTTTATGCGAGTTCCAATCCTACTTAAAAATAGTTTCGCTGATTGGAAACAGGAGTGCATCCTTTTACAAAATGTTCTTTTAAAGTAAATACTGTCTATGAGAAGGTTTTCATGTTATTGTTGCAGCTCAAAATTTTGTTTATAAGAATTCAGAATGATTTGTTTTCCATGGAGGCCTGGCAATGAAATCTAATGAAAAACCTCAATCATAAGTCCCTTTACCTTAAGACTCCCTGGGTATGGGTGCTGCGGAACCGCTAGATTCCCACGCAGTGAGCGTATTCCACTGACCTCTGTTAGGCATCTGGGGCCCCCATCAGTGGGGAGAGAGGGGGACCCAAAGCTGGATTTGCCACTTTAGGATCCACCGTTCATGCTTAAACTGCCTTTGGGGTCTTCTGGCGCCAAGTTAGAACAGCCCCAAGGAGCTTCCCCTGAGGGACCATACCTGCCAGCCTCCCCTGCCACTACATCCTCTGCTTCCAGAGGCACATGGCCAGCTGCCTTCCTCTTCTCCCTGCCTTTCCCTGGCCTAGGAGCTGGCAGGGAGGGAGAGCAGAAGTTTAGGTGAGTTTCTAGAACCAAGCCCCGGGACCCATTCGCCTTCAGCGCCTCTTTTTCTAGGTCAAATTGGAAGGATTGGGGAGCCTTCTGTAGAGGTAGGGCATATACTCCTTAAGGTTATCTCTCTACCTGGCACAGGGCCCTTGCTTGGGGCTATCATAGCATCTTCCAGCAAACCTGGAAGAAAGACTGGTGTCTTGTATTGCACCCAGCTTCCTAACAAGGCTGAGAGAAAAAAAAAAACTTGATTTTGTAAATTGAGGGTAAAAAAAAAAAAAGAATTTATATTTCCAACACGTCTTTACTCTGCTCTCCTATAAAAAGAACCATAGTAAGACGAGTGTGACGCTATTGCCGTTCCCAGTTCCTCAAATACCCTTCGTTCCAAGTTCGTCCTGCCCACAGCGTCTGGCCCTAGCTGGCTCCGGCAGGCTTCAGATGACTCTAGTTAATAGGAACTGTGTTTGTATTCTATTTTCTGCTGCTGCCCTGACCTGTCCTGTCCTGTTGATTAATAGACTTTATTAGAACATCCTCATCATATTACATTTTTCATATCTGAGATAAGCTGTAAGAATGGATTCAGGCATGAGATGTTTGATGCTTGGAATTCTTACTGTAGGAACTGAACAGGCGCAGTAACAAAGATAAGGAATTTAACTGAGTGGGTGTGTTCTGAAGTTACTCACAACCTTTCGTTCATTCATTTACTGAACAAGCATTGACTGAATGCCCCCTACGAGCCAGGATAGAATCAAAATGGGGCTGTGTTTTGAATGAGAGTCATTTAGGCTAATGTAAAAGAAAACATCAGCTCCCATAGTTTCCCCAAAGGGCATTAATCTGTGGAATTGTTTTCTGGAATTTTAACAAATAAGATGCCATCATGGAGCAAGAGAAAATGGGCTGTAATTTCTGGTTCTGTCTGAGAGTCATCTTCTTCCCTGCCAGCAGCTTTTCTTCATAGACACAGCCAGCACTCCACTTCCAGGCCGCTACATGTGCACGTTTCAGACCTGAAAGTGTTTCTTCCCCCCACACTGTGTGATTTTAGATGGATCATCTGCTCACTATCTCAGCCAACAACACACTTCAAAGCAGAGATGAGAACATTGCAGGGGGTAGAGAGTGGGGAAGCTTTGGCTTCATTAACAGCCAGTGGGAAGTGGAAGAGTGTCCTCCACGTTCCCGTCCAGTGAGGTCAGCACCTTTGAGTTGTTCCCAGAATAACCGTATTCTTCTACTACAACAGAGAGTCACCAAATATTTACACTTTTCCTCTTTAAGGGCTGTGATTTTAAAATTCTTATTCTTGCTAGAATACACATAACAAAATTTGCCATCTGAACCAGTTTTAAGTGTACACAGTTCAGCAGCATGAAGGATATTCACATTCTTGTGCCACAGAGTTCCACAACTTTTTTCTTGCAAAACCGAAAATTCGTACTCAGTAAACATCTACCCATTGCCTCCATCCCAAACCCTGGGAGCCATCATCCTGCTTTTTTTTATTCTGAGTTTGACTGCTTTAGATACCTTGTATAAGTGGTATCTTACACAGTATTTGTCTTTTGGTGACTGGTTTATTTCACTTAGCATAATGTCCTCAAGGTTCATCTCTGTTGCAGTGTGTGTTAGAATTTCCTTTCATCTTAAGGCTGAATGGTATTTCATGACATGTTTATACCACACTTTATTTATCCATTCATCCATCGATGGACACTTGAG
Organism: Rhinopithecus bieti; assembly: GCF_001698545.2. Taxonomy (NCBI): domain Eukaryota; kingdom Metazoa; phylum Chordata; class Mammalia; order Primates; family Cercopithecidae; genus Rhinopithecus; species Rhinopithecus bieti. The sequence goes on along the minus strand of NW_016803705.1, from coordinate 77,538 downwards.
TTGCTTCCACCCCTTGACTATTGTGAGTGACTTTGCTAAGAATATGGGTCTACAAATATCTCTTTAGAACCATGCTTTCATTTTCTGTTGGATATATACTGGATCCAGAAGCAAAATTTCTGGGTCATATAGTAATTCTACATTTAGTTTTCTGAGAAACCTCCATGCTGTCTTCCACGGCAGCTGCGCCCTTTATATTCCCTCCAACAGTGCACAACAGTGTCCAATTTCTCTACATCCTCAGAAACACTTGTTATTTCCTGTTTTGTTTGGTTGTTTGCTCGTTTTTTTTTGAGACAGTCTTACTCTGTCGCCCAGGCTGGAGTGCAGTGGCGGATCTCGGCTCACCACAACTTCTGCCTCCTGGGTTCAAGCGATTCTCCTGCCTCAGCCTCCTGAGTAGCTGGGATTACAGGGATGCACCACCCAACCCAGCTAATTTGTGTATGTTTAGTAGAGATGGGGTTTCGCCATATTGGCCAGGCTGGTCTTGAACTTCTGACCTCAATTGATCTACCTGCCTCAGTCTCCCAAAGTGCTGTGATTACAGGCATGAGCCACTGCACCTAGTCCATTTTTTTTGTTGTTGTTCTGAGACAGAGTTTTGCTCTTGTTGCCCAAGCTAGAGTGCAATGGCGCAATCTTGGCTTACTGCAACCTCTGCCTCCTGGATTCAAGCGATTCTCTTGCCTCAGCCTCCTGAGTAACTGGGATTACAGATGCCTGCCACCACACCTGGCTGATGTTTTGTATTTTTAGTAGAGACAGGGGTTTTGCCATGTTGACCAGGCTGGTCTCGAACTCCTGACCTCAGTTGATCTCCCTGCCTTGGCCTCCCAAAGTGCTAGGATTCCAGTTGTGAGCCCCTGCACTCAACCCTTTGAGATGTATTTGAGGACATCTAAGCTGTACTGTGAAATCAGGAAAGTCAACAGTCATTATGCAGGATGGTAGTTCTGGTAAAGAGGATGCCTACACAGTGGCAAGGGGGGCATCGGAGAAGAGCCATCTGCCTGGGGAGACAGGAGAGATGACGTGAGGAGAGGTATCTAAGTGGGAACATAACAGCTGTTTGCCAGGCAGGCAAACTGAGGAGTGTGGGCGGATGAGGTATGTTCCTTGTTGAGTATGGGGCACAAACACACCATGTGTGGTCATATAGAAGAAGGATCACTTCACTAACATATGGCATAGGCAGCTAACTTATGCCTAGCACTGTTGCAGGCGCTGTCGAGAATTCAAAGTATAAGTTGGATCCTTCCACTTCTTGCACCACCCTTAACAAGCTTGCCAGAGTGAGTGACGGAGACACGTGTAGGATCAAATGGTGAAACTCAAGGCAGAGTAAGATGAGCTTTATTCAGGCGAACCTGTTCCCCAGGTCCATATGGTATCTTTCTGTCCACTAAGTTCTTTCATAGACATTGTGTCACTTTATAAAAGCATTGCATTTTAAATTCCGGTTAAACCAGACTTTCTCCAATATATAAATTACTGCACAAAAATAAATTATACCTCACAGCCATGAAGATGGCTACTATGAAAAAAACAAACAAACAAACAAACAAAAAAAAACAGGGAAAAAAAAAAACTCCTCAAAGACAGGAACAGTATTTAGGGTTTTGGTTTTCTTTTGCTTTTGTTTGCTTGTTTGTTTGTTTTTTAAGACCCTTGCCTCAATAAATATTTGTTGAATAACTGAATGGCGGCAGCCCAAATGAATAAGTGATCTCACCTTAGTACTCAAAACATCTTTGTTGGGTCAACGAATCACTGAAGGAATGAGGAATTTGACTTCCAGGAGACCGAAGTTCAAGGTTTGTGCTAGTCAAGCCGCAGCTCCGATCCAGACTGCTAAGAGATCTATGGGCTTACTCTGCTTCTTTCTACATTTCCCTCATTTCTCCTACTCTCTCTCAGCCTGTTTCCTCTGAGGAGCGACTGCTCTTTCTCGGTAGACACTTCTGTAAACATCGTTCTGTTTCTCAGGTCTACCAGGACGCTGTTTGCCAGCTTTCTGCTGTCAACAGCAGTAGACCAGAATCCTGCTCAGGTCTGTGCACACTCATTTACAAAAGAATTCCAGAAATGTAGCCGTCATAGTTCTTGCTTTCATACCATCTGTAATCTAGTTGCTGAGATATACAGGTTCCAAGATGTAAAGCAGCCCCGGGGTACCTGCAAACCCAGTTCAGGACCCGTGTACTGGGTGCATCCCAGCATGGTGCCAGGCCCTGGGGCGACCACAATGAAAATCGTGGACCAGCCCACACACAACTCTGTGCCAGGTGCCAGGGGGTGCAGAGGAGGGAGGCTCATTGAGAGTTGACAGCTGATGGGCTAACCTGGTATAAGATGCAGCTGTTCCCACTGGTGTTTTCCGCTCTGATGTATAACAGGACACGTTCCTCGCCTGCCGGAGCGGGCACGCCTTTGAATTAAACATGGCGGGGCTACTCGGGGCCCCCAACTGCAGCGCATATAGATGTGGCTGAGTCCCCTTGCTGCCTCGGGCATTCCAGGGCCTCTGCTCTGCATCCTGATTTTCTTGCTTGGCACAGGGATTCTCCTGTGCTGCTGTGACTTGTAGTTCACCACCGTCTAGACTCTTGGGTGGCATCCAACACGAGACCCCACGTTCAGGACTCTGGAGGAGGGGACTCTGATTGGTCAAACTCTATGTTGTTTCCTGGGGAACCTCCAATTCTCTAGGAAAATGGCTCCTGCCAGAGCATAGAAATTGCCCCATTAGCATTTGGGTTTTTTCTAATGCTAGTGCGGTGGTGTTTTAGTATGCGTGTTTTTTCATTATTTGAGAGTTGTGCTGGCCATTTCCTTCTTTTACTTTCCTGTCACACCTTGCCTGTCAAAACCGAGCCGTTTGAATTCAAAAACCCTTTGAATGGGGCCCTGGCATCCAGAGAAGAGAGGCGATGAGGACTGGACTGGTGAGAGGCTGCAGGGATGGCAGTGGCAGGCCAGGCTCTTAGTTGTGGCGGGGAGCAGTGAGGAAGGACACAAAGGCACTGAACAGGTGACATGAAGGTAGAGAGGGGAGGGGGGAACTGGGCAGCATGCCCCCAGGGACATCTGCCCCATGGCCAGGCCTATTTATTCCTTTCCTGCCTTTCATCTGCACTGGGCACCTCTGACCAAGGGAGTTGGTGCCTGTGGCTAAAGGAAGTCCAAGGTCTGCCAACAAATGGTTCTCTGAGATGGGGCCAGGTCCAAGGTTGGGCTCGGCTCCCTGGGCTGACACCATCTGCACCCCTTCAGGACCACTGCCTGCCCCTTGCCCCCAGGCTCTGGAGTGCTGAGTGTGGGGGCAGAGGTGTCCCCACACAATACGCCAAGGAGTGACTGGCTGCACTAGCGAAGCTCTGCTTTGCTTTTGACTTTATTTTTGCCAACAATTGCGATGTTTATTTGGAGACCTTAAAATGCAGAGAGTGGAGATGTTAGAAATACAATTATGCTACATAATAACATCGGGATACCGTTTCCTTTTAAGAGCTGTGTTCCCTGTTGTTTGTTGAAGAACCATCATCTTTATTATCTTTTTTAAAAAAGCATACATTATAGTTTTTTTAAAAAAAATACACAGAGACACCAAGAAAACAAACAATGGGCTGTGCTTTTCTTGGTCGGAGAATAACAGCTCTGAAAGGAGAGAGAGACAGAGAAAGAGAGAGAGAGAGGGAGGAAGGAGGGAAGGAAAGGAAGAAGACAGAGAGGAAAATGACATGTGTAAAATCAGAAAGTTTATAAGGGGTCGGTAGCAGAGGCTTATACCTGTAATTCCAGCCCTTTGGGAGGCCAGTGCAGGAGGATCACTTGAGACCAGGAGTTCAAGACCAGCCTGAGTAACATAGTGAAACCCTGTCTCTATTTAAAAAAAATAAAAAAATAAAAAAAAGACTGGGCGCTGTAGTTCATGCCTGTAATCCCAGCACTTTGGTAGGCAGAGGTAGGTGGATTGCTTGAGGCCAGGAGTTCGAGACCAGCCTGGCCAACATGGCAAAACCCTGTCTCTACCAAAAAAAAAAAAAAAAAAAAAAAAAAATTAGCCAGGTGGTTGGTGTGCAATCCGTTAATCCCAGCTACTTTGGAAGCTGAGGCAGGAGAACGCTTGAACCCGGGAGGTGGAATTGCAGTGAGCAAGATCATGCCAGTGCACTCCAGTCTGGTTGACAGAGCAAGATTCTGTCTCAACAAAATAAATATAAAAAAGAAGAAGAAAGAAAATTACACAGTTATAGAAAGATACAATAGGGCTTTTTTTTTTTTTTTTTTTTTTGAGGACGAGTCTCACTCTTCACCTAGCTGGAGTGCAGTGGCACGTATCTATGCTCACTGCAAGCCCACCCCCACGTTCACCACCATTCTCCTGCCTCAGCCCCCCGAGTAGCTGGACACAGGCACTTGCCACTACCCCTGCTAAATTTTTTTGTATTTTAATAGAGATGGGGTTTCACCGTGTAACCAGGATGGTCTGGATTTCCTGACCTCGTATCCCCCGCCCTCAGCCTCCCAAAGTGCGTGGGATTAGAGGCGTGAGCCACCGCGCCCGGCCCAAATAGGCTTTTTTTGAAAGAGAAAAATAAAATAGCCCGTGAGCCCAATAAGGATCTCCAGGTCAGAGTGCAAACCAGTCAACTTGGTGTAGATCATTCCTTTTAATAGTTAAGTGACATTTTCTCCTTTCCTTTTTTTCCCCTTTCAAACTTCTACTTTGGATGCATTACACCTTTCAGAAGCTTGAAACTAAAAATGACTTTCCTACTGATGTCTCCATTCCTCTCCCAAGGAATGAGGTGCCTTTCTCCTCCTGAATTCTCAAACAGACACTAATCCCAGCTCCGGGGCCTTCAGCAAGTGGCTACCTTCTCATATTCCGCTTTTTGTCTCTTCTAAAGATGAGCACACAAATGGTGACCTTATGGTATTACTGTGAAAAAGGGAAAAAAAAAGCAAAATAAACAATTCTGGGCTACATGGAAAATAGTAAGGGGTAATGAATGGTGGTGGTGGCTTTTGTTTCTTAGCTTTGGGTGCTGAAAGAAAGAAAATGGGAAAACAGCTTCTTCTATTTTGTTTGTTTCTTCATTAAACCATTAATCTCCATAAACAAGGCCTGTTTTTAGTTACAGATTGACTAGGAAAAAATGCATATGCTAAGCCAGATGGGTGAAATTAACAGTTTCATTAAACTGACTTTAAAATAACCAGTTACACAATATCACCCAAGACATTATGCCTTTGCTTTTGAGCAACAGTTGGAATTCAAAGTTTACCAAATGTGCAAAATGAGCAGTTTTACCTTAGGATTATTATTTTTTATTGTATTTACTACTGCAGACAATTATTTAGATTCTTTTTCAGAGAAAATACTGTTTGGTTATATTTCAGGGGCAGTTTTGCATTTCATGTGCAGAAGAAATAACATAGCCCTTTCAAACTGCCTGTGTTTCGATCTGCAGTTTTTTTGTGCTAAAGATTTGAGCTTTTCGAAGGATTCCCTTTTTGCTCCTTATTCTCCAGCAATCTCAGCTACCTGGGCACTCCTGCTAATGATTTCTGAGGTTCTGTGCCAGCGGTCGGCAGGGCAAGTGTTTCATTCGAAGCTTCATTTGGTTTGGAGTCTCTTCCTCCTCTGAGCCTACAAAGAGCGGGTCCATGGGTACTCTGGCAAACTCGTCATCTTAGTTAGGCATTTGGCAGAGTAGGTGAGGCAGGGATGAATTGTTAACAAATGTTAATGTTGCTTTGCTGGGAATGTGCAGAGGGGCATCCAAGATGAGCACATAGTTAAAAGTAAACACATGAATAAGTGGCAGTGGAATTTATTTTGCAACTCTGAGTTCTACAGTGTCTACTGAATTCAGTGTATTCCAGGTTCTTATCACAGCTAAAGACTGGGTAGAACAGACTTCTCTCAACTATGCAAAGGGAAAAGCCAAGACAAGATTCCTCAGGCTGCTGGTGAAAAAGGGTGTTATCATGCAGATGTCATCCTAACAGATTAGCAGAGGGAAATGGAAATGTTCGAGGATGTTCAATGCCATGTTGTTGGTTATAGCAAAACCGCTGGAAACAACCCAGGAGTCTAAAAATAGAGGCCTGGTAGGGAAAATGGTACAGCTATGGAATGCAATACTACTGAAGCATTAGAAAAAATGAGCTTCTGATAGCCCCAGAGAGTTATTCATAATGTGTAGTTAATTTAAAAAAGAAAGTCGAGAGTCAGAATCTACAATGGCATAATACGCCATTTTGGTAAAGAAAATGTGTATGTAGATATGTAAATAGATGTGGATATGAATTATTGTATATACGAAGGAAAAGTCCCAAAGCCTACATACCAAGCTTTTAATAGTTTTAATCTTCATTATTAAAGAAAGATTGAGGGAGAGGGGATTTCTGTTTTATTTTATACAAATCTGCATTGTTTGATTTTTTTTTTTTTTTTTTTTAACAAGAAGCTGTTATTTCTCTGGGGAGTTTTAAAAAAATACAGAAAAAGGAACAAACTCCATTCGTTCAGTAAAGTGAATTTTTTCAGCACCTACTGTGCCAGGTACTTGGGATCAAAAAAGCAAAAGCAGAGCCAGGAGGTAGGCAGGAAGGAGTTCCAGGAGCCAGTAGCTAGAGGATGCCTTAGGGCTGGTGGAGGTGGTGGCTGCATCATTCCCCACAGCTCAGGGTCTGCAAGCACAGGCACAGTGTCCCCCTCTCAGGGACACCCAACCCACCCATGTGTCCCCAGGCACCAGTACCCACTCATTAACAACATGTCAGCATTCCCAGTATCATCTGTGGGTCCTTCTGATCTCGACTTCCATTTTTAGCGCGGACCTCTGCAAGGAAATCGCCCTTACATAGACCCACCCCCAACCTTCCCACATTGGAGACTCTTCTCTGTTCAATCCTGATGAAGGACTGATAAGAGTGAGTCTCTCTCATTACCTCCTGAGCTTTAAAAAAAATAACATTTTGATTTTTGATGGAATGAAGAAAGGAAGAAAATGTTGGACATAGTTTTAGGCAGGTGAAATTTTAGTCAAGTTGACATTTAACTTAACATTTAAATCAACATTATTTACATGTACATTTACATTTAACTAACATCCTAAGTTAAATGTAAGTCTTCAGTTAAAAGTTAAGTCTTAAGTTAAATGTAAATAGTATCTTTGTAATCCTATATGGCCTTTTGTAACATAGCATCTAGCATAGTGCTTTGCACATAATAGAAAGTAAACATTCGTTGGCTGAATTAACAAGAGATAGGAATAATGAAGATAGACTTTAGAAGACTCTAACAGGACATCTAGGGCCATAAAACTTGCTTGTTTGGGCTTAAGTGATGATCAGCTTATAGATTCATGGGAGAATTATGTAAAAGGAAGCATCATATAGCAGTTGTGTAAACAAGTCTCTATCCACGTGGTAAGGTACCTATTAAGGCAACTGACTGACTGTTCATTGAGGGTATGTGCATCAGGGTGACTGTGAACTCTGGCTTTAGTGACCTTCAAAGTGGGTCTCACAGATTGGCTCTGCCTCTTGCCAGCCTTTGTAACGTTAGACAAGTTATTCTTCTCCCGGCCTCAGTCTCTTCATGTGAAAAATGGGGATGCTGGAAATAGTACCGACCTTATAAAAGTGTACCAATTAGGCCGGGCGCGGTGGCTCAAGCCTGTAATCCCAGCACTTTGGGAGGCCGAGACAGGCGGATCACGAGGTCAGGAGATCGTAGACCATCCTGGCTAACACTGTGAAACCCCGTCTCTACTAAAAAATACAAAAAACCTAGCCGGGCGGGTGGCGGGCGCCTGTAGTCCCAGCTACTCCGGAGCTGAGGCAGGAGAATGGCGGGAACCCGGGAGGCGGAGCTTGCAGTGAGCTGACATCCGGCCAACTGCACTCCAGCCTGGGCGACAGAGCGAGACTCCGTCTCAAAAAAAAAAAAAAAAAAAAAAAAAAAGAAAAAAAAAAAAAGTTACAATTAAATGCATAATTTACATAAGACACTTACCCAGTACTTGGGCCTGCTGGTAAGCCTCTCAATAAAGTTGACACATATTCTTTTATTTGGAGACCCATGAGAAAACTGGGGACAAAAGATGTCCAGAAAGCATCCAAAATAAGATTCTTTTACTCAACTTTTTAGAGCAGTGCCTAGGAACTGTTTGTGAGATAAAACACAATCTTCTTTAGGGAGTCTTAGAGGGGGAAAAAGTCTCTCTGGAAGTTTCAGTGGTCCTGGTTTGGTGATGAGTTACACTGAGGAAATTACTCTCTTGAGGCAATTTCTGAGCTACATACAGCACATCATTTCCCCAGGATACCAGGCTGTCATTTAGTGCCAAAGAAAAGCTATTTACAGAATGACACCATGGCATCCCCAAAGGGTTTAATTTACCTCCCTAGAAGGTGGCATATTTTGAGGCACTGCGGGACCGACCATATCAATAACTCAGGTGCTTTAATTGGCTTTTCCTCTTTTTCTAAAGCCATGTCGATCCCATGGTAATTAATTGTGTGTGCTCTGAATTGTGTTATTTACAGTGCCAAGGAACCAAAATGAATCTGTATTAGAAATCGGTGGGAAGATATTTGAGAAGGCTGTAAAGAGACTCTCTAGCGTTGATGGTCTTCACCAAATTAGCTCTGTCATCCCCTTTCTGATGGATTCCAGCTGCTGTGGATACCATAAAGCATCCTACTACCTCGCAGTCTTTTATGAGACTGGATTAAATGTTCCTCGGGATCAGCTGCAGGTAGAGTATTTCATTGCTCCATTAACATCAGTCACCTGCGTTATATTTGCAGCGCAATGCGCTCATGCCCCTGGTAGAACTGGACATGTTGCAGCTCCTTGGAGTCCTTTAAAAATCTTTACACTCAAGATAAAGGCCCTGGGGCTGTGTTAAATACAGGATCCTTTCCTTTCAGTGAACGAAAAAGGGCACTTCATCCATTTCTAGACAAGGCCTTGGGGGGATGATTGGTGTACCAGCTAAGGAACAGTGTCAGGGCTTGCCAGAACCCCAGTTCTTCAAGAACAGGTGCTTCTTACCAAATTCTTTTAATTACTCTGGCTGGGAGACTGTTATCCATTATCCCACATCACTTTTCAGCTAAGTGAAGTCACTTGGACCTTGAAGCAAAGTATTGCTGCATCCAGCAGTCTGTCATCAAAATAAACGCCATACCAGACGGCTTCATTTCTGCTTTTGAATCCAAATTTATTATGCAACTTGCCTAACATTTAGAATTACATTTTCATAGTGCATTAGTCAGGGTTCTCCAGTGAAACAGAACCAATGGGATTAGATGTATATAGGAAGAGGTTTCTTACGAAGAATTGGCTCATGCAGTTATGGAGGCTGAGAAGTCCCACGGTCTGCCGTCTGAAAGCTGAGGGCCAGGAAAGCCAGTAGTGTAATTCCAGTCTAAGCCTGAAGGCCTGAGAATCAGGAGAGATGATGCCATAAATTCCAGTCCGAGGGCAGGAAAAAAAAAAAAAAGAAACAAAACAAAAAACACATGATGTCTTCCTGCCTCAAGTAGGCAGGCAGGCAGCAGAGAGCAAAAAGGGACCAATTTCTCTTTCCTCTGCCTTTTTGTCCTATGGAGGCCCTCAAGAGATTGGATGATGCCCACTCACAGTGGAGAGGGCTGTCTGCGTAGCTCACCTCACCAGTTCAAATATTCATCTCATCCGGAAACACTCTCGCAGACACATGCAGAAATGATGTTTCCTCTGGGTACCCGATGGCACAGTCGAGTTGACACACAAAATGAACCATCGCAATAAGTACTGCTAAATGTTCCCTGATTGCTTTTCGTTTTCAGATTTGCATAGGTGATTGTGTGTCTGTGGTTAGGGAGGCTCAGACTGTTGAGAGGTGCCCAAATGGTTCCATGTTCCCTTCCAGTGATTTGCTTATGATACCTCTGGCTTACAGATGCTCCGGAATCACAGCATGTTTTCCTGAGCCCCAGAAGCAGTCCCCACAAGGCTGGAATAACAAGAACAGTCTAGTCCCATCTCTGCCACCAAGTGGCTGGTTGACCATGGACAATCGACTTCCCCTTTCTGGGCCCCTCTTTTCCCAACTATGAAATGAGGTGGTCAGACCAGTCAATCTCCAGAGACCCTTCCAGCACAAACATTCTGAGAGTGTGAGGATGGGACATGGGCCTGCCATCCAGACCCTGTGTTCATCGATGACGTCGCTGAAACAGAACAGGGGACGTAGGACGGTTGGTTGGTGCCCAAAAAAGTGCTGCAGTAGAAGTCACGAGAGATCCCCGTTTGTACCAGGAAGAGGCAAAAGTCAGGGCGTTTTAAGCTGTTTGACATTAGGAAGGGCAGCTAGCTGGAAATTTGTAAACCAATAGAAAGCTGGATTGGCTTTTTTCCTAAAGATTCATTTCATTTTATTATTTTTTTAAAAAGGCAAGTTAAATCCCAGCACTTTGAGAGACCGAGGCAGGTGGATCATGAGGTCAGGAGATCGAGACCATCCTGACTAACACGGTGAAACCCTGTCTCTACTAAAAATACAAAAAATTAGCTGGGCATGGTGGTGTGCGCCTGTAGTTTCAGCTACTCGGGAGGCTGAGGCAGGAGAATGGCGTGAACCCAGGAGGCGGAGCTGGCAGTGAGCCGAGACTGCACCACTGCACTCCAGCCTGGGCAACAGAGCGATACTCTGTCTCAAAAAAAAAAAAAAAAAAAAAAAAAAAAAGGCAAGTTAACATATTTCTGGAATGGCTAGGATTGTATATAGGAATTGGGCCTGATAACCTCTCAGTGTTGGGATTTTATGACCCTATCTACAATCTCATGAGCACTTTGTAAATTTCTTCCTAACAGGGCATGTTGTATAGTTTGGTTGGAGGCCAGGGGAGTGAGAGGCTGTCGTCAATGAATCTTGGGTATAAACACTACCAGGGTATTGACAACTACCCCCTGGACTGGGAACTGTCATATGCCTACTACAGCAATATTGCCACCAAGACACCCCTTGACCAGCACACGCTGCAAGGAGATCAGGTATGAGAGAGAAAAAAGGTTGGGAATGGTTATGGGCCTGTTTACCTGCTTTCATGGAGTGTCTGCACCTGTGGCTGCTTTCGTCGTTGGCCTTCAGAGGATGAACATAATCGAATGGAGAGAGGAGCTTTCTTGCGCTCTCCAATTCCTATTTCCTGGCTGTGTTCTCAGGATGAATGCAGGGGCAGCCCTACATTTATGCATGAAAAGCTTTTCATTCTTGAGAGGACTGGTATGTGAAGAGTCCATTTGGCCTTGGGCAGATTTTGATTTTGTAAAAAAGAAACGTAGGCGTCTTGTCTTTGTGCCAATACCGTATGAGATGCTGAGGTCTGGAGATGTTAGGTGGGATTGGGTCAAACTGAGTGGAGGCAGGAAGCTGTAAGGGCTCTTTTCAATGTGTGATGAGCAAGCAATGTCTACAATGGAGACAGGCAAGCTTCTTACCCAGCTATGTTCCCCCTGCTGGGTGCTTGAGAAATGTCTGGCCCCATGCTGTGAGCCTTGCTACCCCAGTGCTCCCAGGTGACTGACAACAGGATGTGATGATTGAAGACTCCACCCTATCCCAGATGAAGGACTAGATGAGGGACACTAACTCTAGCCCCCAGTTTTGCAGGCTCTCAAATATTATTGATTCATTGGACAAAACAATCAGTGACTCGCCTCTCCCAAAAGACCATAATGTATTACATTAGACCAACTGATGGTTTGTTTCCAGACTTCTTTCGGAGGACAGGGAATAATAGGGTCCAACTAAAAGGTGATAACGTAAGAATAAAAGAAAGCTGCCCTTTGATACAGATCTGCATCAAATAGTGGTAGACAATGAACTAGTTGCTTCTTATAAGTAGTTGTGTGGTTTTTTTTTTTTTTTTTTTTTTTTGAGACAGAGTCTCGTTCTATCCCCCAGGCTGGAATGCAGTGGTACGATCTCAGCTCAGTGCAACCTCCATCTCCGGGGTTCAAGTGATTCTCATGCCTCAGCCTCCCGAGTGGCTGGGATTATAGGCTTGTGCCACCACGCCTGGCTAATTTTTTGTATTTTCCGTAGAGACAGGGTTTCACCATGTTGGCCAGGCTGGTCTTGAACTCCTGACCTCAGGTGATCCACATGCCTCAGCCTCCCAGAGTGCTGGGATTACAGGCGTGAGCCATCATGCCTGGCGAGTGCCATAAACTCATGATTTGCCCCTGCTTAGTGAGCAGCTCTGAGAGAGAGGCCTAGCCAGGTTAGGATTGTTGAATTTTAGGCTGAGTGGCTGACTGGGAAGCAGACCACTGGTCCCCAGCTCTGCCCCTGGATTGGGCTCAGAAATCCTCAATGCAGAAAATGCAAGCTTTGATGTTTGGAAATGGTTGGTTTCTGGAAAAGAAATCTAGAGTGGCTACTGGGTGGTTATGAAGTAAATGACTTGAAGATATATGCTGTCAGTAAATATTGAACATGAGTCAAGCTATAAAACACCAAAAGGCTGTCTATATAGGCATTCTAATTCCTTCAGAAAATAATGATTCCTTCTGAACAAACTTACACACCCTTATAATATATACATGTATTTTCTGTCTGTATAATTTAACCTCAATTTACAGGAATAGATTTATTAATTGGTGAAGTTTTTTTTAAAAAAAGAATTGTTCTAAAAAAATTTGCACAAAGTCAAGCCAAAAAAAATTGCTTTTTTTTTTTTTAACTAAGCCTGGATGTGTTAATAATGTTCTACATGTGTATACTTTTAAGAATTCAAATTCAGCATAAATTAGCAAACAGGAAATGGTATGTTGCTAACAAGCTCCTTTTCTTTTGAAGATTTGGCATGTGAAATGTTATGATTACGAAAGAAAACGTTTAATTGGTCAGAACCAGAGGAGATGAATAGAAAAGATCCGTCTTGCAGCTGAAAAGTCGCCTGATTAAGAATCACAGATAGGAATTATACAGTTAGAAGAGTTGTGTCATAGCTCATTTTCTTAAGAATGTGTAATTAATGGCTTCTGAAGAATTTAAACCGGTGTCGTACGTTGATTTAAATGTCCTTTTGTTGAGAAATCTATTAATTCACCAGCGTAATATAGTAAATGAGAAGACAGAGAAAGCCAGACCTCTAATTAACAAACCAAGGACCCATCAATAACTGCTTTCTTGGTTCTTGCTTCATTCTCTCTTTTATGTAACTCGTGGTTCACATCATTTCATCTTTATTAGCGCTCTCCCTTCACATCACTTTCTTTATGGTTTAGTAGGACTCTGCTTCAGGCTAGATAGAAAGAAGACAGCTAGTGCTTCTGTTTGTTTCTGCGGCTTAATTACAAATGATTAGTCCTCACATTCTGCCCCCTCCTCAAAAGCTGCTCTTCCTCAAGGTTTGGTTGCCAGTCTTCTGTTCTCTCTCTGCATTTTCTGGACGAGATCTCATCTACACCTTTGGTTTCAGCTACCCTCCACATATGATCATTCTCAGACCTTAATCTCCGGCTGTTTTCTTGCAAATCCCCATCTGCCGTCATTGTTACATACTGCAAAAGAAACACATCCCTCCTCATCTCCATTCCCTGCAAACACCTCAGCAGATGGCACCGTTGTTCATGCTAGAACCTGGGGAGTCATCTTGGATCCGCCATCATCCCACTAGTCAACAACCCCCAACAGCTTTCCATGCCGCTTTTTCTCTCCTCCCCACGTGCAGCCCTGCTGCTGCCTGAATTTGTTGCTCATCACCTCCCCTCTGAGCTCCCACAACAGCGGATGGGCTGAATTGTGTCCTGCCAAAATCCGTATGTTGAGGTTCCAATTCCCAGTACCTCAAAATGGAACCATACTCGGAAATCAGATCTCTAAAGAGTTGATTAAGTTAAAATGAGGCTGTTAGGGTGGACCTCTAATCCAGTAGGACTGATGTCCCTATAAAAAGAGATTAGAGGCCAGGTATGGTGGGCCACCCCTGTAATCCCAGCACTTTGGGAGGACGAGGCTGGCAGATCACTTGAGGCCAGGAGTTTAAGACCAGTCTGGGCAACATAGTGAAACCCCATCTCTACTAAAAATACAAAAACTAGTCAGGCATGGTGGTGTGCATCTGTCATCCCAGCTACTCAGGAGGCTGAGGCACGAGAGTCGCTTAAACCCAGGAGGCGGAGGCTGTAGTGAGCCAACATCATGCCACTGCACTCCAGCCTGGGCAAGACTCTGTCTCAAACAACAACAAGGTGAGATGAGGACATAGGCAACACAGAGGGATGACCACGTGAGGATGCAGAAAATGACGGCCATCTGCAAGCCAAGGAAGGGGGTCTCAGAAGAAACCAAGCCTTCCAACACCTTCATCAGGAACTTCCAGCCTCTAGGACTATGGGAAAATTTCTAAGTCACCCAGGCTGTAGATCTTTGTTATGGCAGCCCTAGCAGATGGAGAGCTCTCCTCCCCGGTCTTTCTTTCTTTCTTTCTTTTTTTTTTTTTGAGACAAAGTCTCACTCTATCACCCAGGCTGGAGTGCAGTGGCACGATCTCGGCTCACTGCAACCTCCGCCTCCTGGATTCAAGGGATCCTCCTGCCTCAGGCTCCGGAGTAGCTGGGACTACAGGCATGTGTCACCATGCCCAACTAATTTTTGTATTTTTAGCAAAGATGGGGTTTCACCATGTTGGCCAGCTGGTCTTGATTTCCTGACCTCAGGTGATCCACCCACCTTGGCCTCCCAAAGTGCTGGGATTACAGGTGTGAGCCACCTCCCCCCAGCCGTCCTGGTCTTTCTGTCACCAGCCTTCCCATCCTCTCCCTCAGGCCAAGTGCACCACCGCCGCACACTGGAATCACCTGGGGGCTTACAGAACATCTCTGCACGGAATCCACCATGGAAAGTCTCATGAAAGTGACGTGCGGCGTAGCCTAGGCACATGCATGTGATATGTGGATACATGTATGTGTATATTTTAAAATAAGCCTACTGGTCAGCAGGCTTTAACTCTGCAGTGTCAGAGGTGAACTTCTGAGCTGCCCATTCTAGAGATGTTGATTTTATAAAATGGCAACAACAACAACAACAAAATACAATCCTCAGGGGATTGTACCCTGCAGTCAGGGTTGAGAAGTACTCACCCAGAAGAGTAAGTCTAACTCATCGGGTGCCATATGAGGCGTTCTTTGATCTGGTTCCTTGCTACCTCCCCAACCAAACTCGCAACACCAAACTTTTGGCCAGGCCTGGCTGTTCCCACCTCCTGACCTTGCCTGTCTGCTCACTGGTTTGCTTGCTCCATGCCCCTCCCCCTTTCCCTCTGACTCTTCCCACTTCAATTCTTGCTGAGATGTCACCCCCTCTGGAATCCTTCCTGGGACTCTCCTTGCTGTGCCACCGTCACACCTAGGCACATCTCTCGCATTGCTCCCACGCTGGGTGTTGTGTGCAGGGGGACAGAGCTGGCTCCCAAGTAGGCTGTGAGCTGCCCGAGACAGGGACGTCATCTGTTCACCTCTGTGTCCCAGGGCCCAGCACTGTGCCTGACACATAGTTGGTGCTCAGTGTTTACTGATGGAAAGATGGCTAGAAGTGGGTGCAGAGGTCACCCAGTGATGAGCAGAAAGTCACTGCAGTGTCTTCATGCTGGTGCTTTTCGAGGGGACCCGTGTTTCGTTGTTGACAGCAGGTACTCAGAGCCCTTGCCACGAGCCCCTGCCTCTCCTGCATGCGGCACCACCATCGTATGTGACACCCATATTTGGGGAATCTTGGCTGTTTGCTTCCCTGACTCTCCACCCTTACAGCTGATATTTCTCCTTGTGACTTACGAATCCCTAAAGTGTTAAATTTCTACAAAGAAAACACACGCACTATTGGGAGCCGAACATTATAGCTGATTTTAAACAGGCTAGGAGGCAGATTCCTCGTGGTGGTCCTGCCAGGCCCTGAGGTGGGAGGTTGAAGTGCAGGCTCCGCAACTGCCTGTTCCTCCAGCTGAGCCTGCTCCTGAGTTCCCAGGGGTGCTGGCGGAACTGTTCTATTCCACAACTTCGGGGAAGGCAGAGGCTTCTGGAAAACGTGGGGCTGCTGAGAGGCTTTGCTCCCCAGCTGCAAAAACTAGAGGGATTTTTTTTTGGTCTTTCTTTCTTCCTTCTTTTCTCTCTCTCCCTCTCTCGTCCTCACCTGCCCTCCTTCTCTTTCTTTCTTTCCCACCTCCTTTCTTTCTTCTATTCCTTTCTCTTTCTCCTCCCTCTCCTCTTTCTCTCTCCACTACTTGTCTATTCCCCTGTCTTTCCCTCTCTTCCTCTCTCTTTCCTCTTCCTACCCCCTCTTCTCTCTCCCTCTTTCTTCTTTCTCTCATTGCCTTCTTCTCCTCCTCCTCCTCCTCCTCCTTCTTCTCCTCCTCCTTCTCCTCCTTCTCCTTCTCCTCCTTCTCCTCCTCCTCCTTCTCCTCCTTCTTCTCCTCCTTCTCCTCCTTCTCCTCCTCCTCCTTCTTCTCCTTCTTCTCCTCCTTCTCCTCCTTCTCCTCCTCCTCCTC
>NW_016803705.1:14533-57983 GCF_001698545.2 Rhinopithecus bieti | reverse complement strand
TCCTCCTCCTCCTCTTCCTCCTCTTCCTCCTCCTCCTCCTCCTCCTCTTCTTCTTCTTCCTTCTTCTTCTTCTTCTTCCTTCTTCTTCTTCTTCTTCTTCTTCTTCTTCTTCTTCTTCTCTGCTTCTGCTTCTGCTTTTCTTCTCGTTCTCCTCCTCCTCCTCCTCCTTCTGCTTCTGCTTCTGCTTCTTCTGCTTCTTCTGCTTCTTCTTCTGCTTCTCCTTTTCCTCCTCCTCCTCCTCCTCCTTCTTCTTCTTTCTTCTTCTTCTTTTTTGTCTTTATGCTCTGTTGGACTTGAAAGGAAATATTGTCCAACAAACACAGACCTTACTGTATTTTTTTTTTTTTTGAGATAGAGTCCCTCTGTAGTGCAGTGGTGTGATCCCGGCTCCCTGCAACCTCCACCTCCCGGCCTCATGCCTCAGCCTCCCAAATAGCTGGAACTACAGATGAGCACCACCACGCCTGGCTAATTTTGGGCATTTTTAGTAGAGATGGGCCACATTGGCCAGGCTAGCCTCGAACTCCTGACCTGAAGTGATCTGCCCGCCTCGGGCTCCCAAAGTGCTGGGATTATAGGCGTGAGCACCTGGCCACACTTACTGTAGTGATTAAGGTTTTCTTTGTTTTATTTTTTAAAATTTTACACACACACACACACACACACACAATATTTTTTTCTTTAATTTGAGACAGGGTTTTGCTATGTTGCCCAGGCTGGTCTCAAACTCCTGGGCTCAAGTGATATGCCTGCCTCAGCCTCCCGAACTGCTAGGATTACAGGCGTGAGCCATTGCACCCTGGCCTTCACCTTTCCTGAAGCTGACGACACACAGACAGGATATGTTGTGAACATGGCCCTCCATGGCCTGCAGGCTGACTGGAATGAAAGGCGTGTCAGCGTCCCCGGGACCGTGTGGAGCCTTCTCTGGGGCTTGCCCGGATGGTGTGAGGATTGCCTTGTCTCCGGACACTGGGCCTCCTGTGACTTGGTCAGCAGTATTAAGATAAGAACTTCTGAGCTGCTCATTCTAGAGATGTGGATTTTATAAAACGGCAACAACCATTACAATGAAAACCCAGAAGCCACGGAGGATCCCAGAACTGGTCAGGTTGGGACGCTTGGTTCCTGCCAGTGTCCACCAGCTCTGTCTCTACCCCACACACTGCCTAGTTTTTTTTTTTTTCCAGTCCACAGCTGCTTCTCGGCTTTTCCTGCCCACAAAACTGTTTGAATGAATGGACAACTAAACACCATCCTTTTAAAGGTCGTTCCTGCCTCAGAAGTCTTTGTATTAATAGGTGGTCTGCTTTCACAGAAGGCCTCAGGAACGTGACCACGATGTGATGCTGGTTGCTATTGTAGTGACCCCAGAACTATGGAGAAGGTACCCCCCGCCTCAGGGGCAGGCAGCGTGTGGTGGCTCCATGGCCAGATTTGCCTAGGTTCAAGTCCTGAGTCTGCTGCTCACTGGGTGTGAACTCTTGGATCATTCTGCTCACCTCTGTGTCTGTTTCTCACCCGTCACATGGGCAGCATGGTGGTCTGCACCTGCCATGTTGTTACAGAACAAATAAGTCACTCCAGTACAGCCAAGCATACAGGATGAGCTCCCTAAATTGTTTCTGGCCCCAACACTCCCTCCCCCAGTTCTAGTCCTTCTGTTTTCTAAAGCATAAAATTCTCTTAGATCTTTTTCCCGACAGCCTAAGGCTTTGAGTTGTACTAAACTGCAAGTACCAACAGGGTTAACGTTCTAAACAACAATTAGCCATTTACATTTTAGTATGAGTTAAGGTCCTAAAAAATGATGAGTTGTCATTTACTTAGAGTGTGCCATGACCCAGGCACTCTGCTAAGCTCTTTCACAATCTCCTTTTAAAAGAAATATTTTATTTTACGTTCCGGGGTATATGTGCAAGACGTACAGGTTGTTACATAGGTAAACGTGTGCCATGGTGGTTTGCTGCACCTATCAACCCATCATCTAGGTATTAAGCCCAGCATACTTTCACTATTTTTGCTGATTCTCTCCCTCCCCTGACCCCCCAAGAGGTCCCAGTGTGTTTTGTTCCCCTCCCTGTGTCCATGTGTTCTCATTGTTCAGCTCCCACTTGTAAGTGAGAACATGCAGTGTTTCGTTTTCTGTTCCTGTGTTAGTTTGGTGAGGATTATGGCTTCTAGCTCCATCCATGTCCCTTCAAAGGACATGATCTCATTCCTTTTTTTGGCTACACAGTATTTCATAGTGTGTATGTACCACATTTTCTTTATCCAGTCTGCCATTGATGGGCATTTGCACTGATTCCATGTCTTTGCTATCCCTACAGTGAACATATGCACACATGTATCTTCGTAGTAGAATGATTTATATTCCTTGGGATATATACCCAGTAATGGGATTGCTGGGTCAAATGTTATTTCTGGTTCTAGGTCTTTGAGGAATCGTCACATTGTCTTCCACAATGGTTGAACTAATTTACATTCCCACCAACAGTGTAAAAGTATTCCTCTCTTTCCACAGCCTCACCAGCGTCTGTTGTTTCTTGACTTGTTGATAATCATTCTGACTGGCGTGATCTGAATTCTAACTCACCACTATTTACCCAGCATGAGATGGTATCTCATTGCGGTTTTGATTTGCATTTCTCTAATGACCACGGATGTTGAGCTCTTTTTTTCCTACATTTGTTGGCTGCATAAATGCCTTCTTTTGAGAAGTGTCTGTTCATGTTCTTTGCCCACTTTTAAATGAAATAGTTTTTTTTTTTTTTTCTTGTAAATTTGTTTAAGTTCCTTGTAGACTCTGGATATTAGACCTTTGTCAGATGGGTAAGTTGCAAAAATGTTTTCCCATTCTGTAGGATGGTTGTTTGCTCTGATGATAGTTTCTTTTGCTGTGCAGAAGCTGTTTAGTTTAATTCATCCCATTTTTTAATGTTTGCTTTTGTTGCAATTGCTTTTGACATTTTCATATGAAATCTTTGTCTATGCTTATGTCCTGAGTGGTATTGCCTAGATTTTCTTCTAGAGTTTTTGTAGTTTTGGGTTTTACATTTAAGTATTTAGTCCATCTTGAGTTAATTTTTGTATAAGGAAGGGGTCCATTTTCAATTTTCTGCATATAGCTAGCCATTTCTCCTAGCACCATTTATTAAATAGGGAATCCTTTCTCCACTGCTTGCTTTTGTCAGACAAACAATCTCATTTAATCCTCATGCAACCTTATGAGGTCAGAAATTGCCCAAAGTCACACAGCAAATGAGTAGTGGAGCCTAGATTTGAACTTAGGTCATTCTAGCTCTTTGCACAGTGAAAAAGCGTGGCTCGTAGGTTGAGTGCCTTTGATGTAGCAGATGCCATGCTAAACTCCATTTTAGGGATGCAGAAACTGAGTCTCAGATAAAGTAGCCAGCCCAAGGCCTAAGGTAGGTGGTGATGAGTTAAGATTTAGATCCCCTCCCTCTGATAAGAAAAATTATGCTCTTAATGGTCCCACCCTGCTGCAAAGCTCAGTGACTCCAGCAGGGAGGTGGGGCAGGGCTAGGTTAGGACACAGAAACAAAAGGCAAACGTTTGAGCCCAGGAGTTCAAGACCAGCCTGGGCAACATGGCAAAACCCCATCTCTACAAAAAAACACAAAAAAATAGCTAGGCTTGGTGGAGCATGCCTGTGGTCTCAGCTACTCGGGAGGCTGAAGTGGGAGGATCACTTGAGCTCAGGGAGGTCAAGCCTACAGCAAGCCATGATCGTGCCACTGCAATCCAGTCTGGATGACAGAGTGAGACCCTGTCTCAGAAAAAAGGACAAACGTGTTTCTTCTTCACAGTCACCATTTACGTCACCACCCAGATACATGAGTATTTCTCACGATGGTAAGGCTGGGTAAAGGGTGTGGGCCCCGCAACCAGCCGGCTTGGATTTGACTCCTCAATTTGAAGAACTGTCTGATGTTGGGCTTGTTACTTAACCTCTCTGGGCCTCCGTTTCCGCATATGTGAAATGAGGATATTAATGGTGACTGTCTTATCAGGTTGCAAAGATTTGATGAGTCAATCCAGGCAAAACAATTAGGACAGTGCCTGGCACATCATCCATGATGGTTCTTATGATATATTATCACTGCCAGAAACACCTAAAAATATCAATCACTACGGGGAAGGAACTGTGTCTTCATGAGTTATGTCTTTTATTCAAGGAGGAAACAAAACAAGGAGAAAAAGAAAAACAACCAAAACAAAACAAAATATTAAGAGCACCTTTCATATCAGACTGAGGGGATCCGAATTCTAACTTACCACTAACTACCTGTGGGCCTTGGGCCAGTTACTTTATCTGAGTCTCAGTTTCTGCATCCATAAGTGGAGTTTAGCATGGCACCTGCTACATCAAAGGCACCCAATTTTTTGGCCATTCTTTTTTACAGTGCAATAAGCTAGAAAGACCTAGGTCAAATCTAGGCTCCACTACTCATCTGCTAATCAGATGAACAGAAAGCCTCCAGCTGAGAACTCCTTATCAGGGCAGCTCAGGTTTCAGCACAATTCCAGGCTCACCGCCCAGGGCAGTGTCCCCTGGAGTTTAAGCTGAAACACCCGCTCATGGGGTGCCCTCCATGCACACTGGTCATAAACTTGGCCAAGCATAGACCAGATAGAGTGGTCTGTGCCCAGACTGGATTTCAGGGCCTTCTTACTAGAGGGCGACATCCTGTGGGAGCACCAGAGAGCTGTGTCTTTGGAGTCAAGCCATCCTGGCAAGGCCAGCTCTATAGTGTCACCTGGAGTTCATGGTCTCACCCTCTGAGTCTGTTTCTTGGCCTGTAAACTGGGGGCAGTGATACCTGGATTGAAGCTTTATTATGAGGATTAAGTGGAAGGAAAAAAAAAAAAGAAGGAAGAAAACACATGTCTTAAACACTGAGTAGATAGTTGGTTTCAATAAAAGGTAGTGGCCGTCATTATTCTAAGTGTTACTATTAACTTGGTGGCCTCCTCAGGTTAGCTATCCAGCAGGAATGGCTACTGGCTGGGTTTTGAGCCTAGCACGATCCCCAAGTCTCAGCCCCCAAGTCCCCCTGGAAGGGACCCCTGACTTCACGAGGCCAGTAGAGGAGGCAGCTGAGAGACTTTCTGAGGAACAGGGCTGCAGACTCGAGTTTATGAGTTTTTGACTCTCAGTACTTTTATTTTTTTTTGAGACTGAGTCTCGCTCTGTCCCCCAGGCTGGAGTGCAGTGGCGTGATCTTGGCTCACTGCAAACTCTGCCTCCGGGGTTCAAGTGATTCTCGTGCCTCAGCCTCTCAAGTAGCTGGGATTAGAGGTGTGTATCACCACGCCCATTAAATTTTATATTTTTAGTAGAGACAGGGTTTCACCACATTGGCCAGGCTGGTCTCGAACTCCTGACCTCAAGTGATCCTCCTGCCTCGGCCTCCCAAAGTGCTCAGTACTCTTCTTAATTAACTAACAAAGAAAATCAGGCCTGGCTTCTTCTTCTCTGGGGCTTCTTTTCCAAACTAGTGCAGACCCAATTTTTTTACCATCTGCCTGTGGCATGCTTTGGGCATGGGGAGCCCTCTCTAGTATCCCTCATGGCACCGTTAGAGCGACTTCATTATGTATAAAGAGAGACCATGGAACAACAGGACTGGATTTTTAATAAACAGTGAAAGTTTACACATCAAAATGAATTTTATCTTCTTCAAAGGAGTCAGATACCTGGGAGGCTGTGTGCAAATTCTAAACATTTTGTGAACTTTCCCTTTGGGTTCTTCTTTAAAGCCTCTAGCACATTCTTTCTCACATCCTCAGAGTTAGCATGCCCTCTTCTTTTCAGGGTAGATTTAATTTTTGGAAATAGCCAAAAGATATTTGAAGCAGAACCTGTGAAATAAAAAGAGGTTAGTCATGCAGGATAGTAATACGTTAGAATCAAAAATAAGGTTATACTTAGAAAATATTGATTTGCCTCTTTGATGCTGCATGTATATAATCTGGCTCTGAAATCGTTGGCACAAAGTGGGCTTCCAAACAAGCCTGAGCAATAGAAGTAGATGTGGAAATAATTTCGGCTTCCCAAGGCAAATACTTTGATAGGAACAAACAACCATTTAGATATAAAAGATGTAATACATTCCTTTAAAAAGAATTTGACCTTGTATCATTGTAGGCACACCTCATATTTCAATTATTCATATAGTTTTTCTTGAGCAATTGCTGGTTTAAGAATAATGTCATGTCTTTTGCATGCTTATATCATTTGGATATTTCCTTCCTTCCTTCCTTCCTTCCTTCCTTCTTTCCTTCCTTCCTTCCCTTCTTCCTTCTCAGGCATATGTTGAAACAATTAGACTAAAAGATGATGAAATACTCAAGGTACAAACCAAAGAAGATGGAGACGTCTTTATGTGGTTGAAGCATGAAGCTACCCGAGGCAATGCAGCAGCTCAGGTAAAAATGCAGGCTACTGTCTTGGAGATTCTATCAGCCATGATAGACTGAGTTATACCGTGGTAATGAAACATCTCAAACCTCAGTGGCTTAAAACAATGCCACTATTTCTCACTCACACTACATGTCCAATAGAGGTTGTCAGGGGCAGGCCATAGTTGTCACAATCCCTTAAGAGCCCAAGCTGACAGAGATTTCCAAAACCATTGCAGTCGAGCCATGGCCATAGCGCCCTACCTACTGGCTAACTGCTTCTGCCCAGAAGTGGGATATTTCACTGGCCAATGCGAATCGCGTGGCCCCTCTTGACTTCAAGTTCTGCCACTCACCCAGAAGGAGGGAAAGCCACGATATTTACGACCAGCCCTAAAGACTACCATCAGGTGCATTGATGCATCCATCAGATAGAAAAACACGATGCACCCTGGGGTGCAGGGGAAATTAGGTGTCCAGAAGACCATGAACTCAGCTAGAAGAGCAATAGAAGGTCATTTATGGCTTGTTGGACCACAAGGATCAACCTTGTCTCTTGAGCATCTCTTCTCTTTGGATGGACTTTTAGGAGGTACGAGAAAGGGCAGACAGCTGGGGACAGCTCTCTGCTTCCCTGCTTTGATTTCACTATGAAGAGGAGCTCTTTGTGGGAGCCTATGAACGCTGATTGCACTGGGAGGAAGCCTCCTTCCCACAGGAAGGATTTAACTTGGGCTTAATGCTCCCTATGAGTGCAGCAGCGTCGGGAAGAGCCTCTGGGGCTGCTAAGGAGGCTGAAGCCCAGAGATGGGAAAGGGACAGAAAAAAGAAAGGAGTCACAAGCATTGACAGAGCAGACAGTACAGGTGCTTTTTTTTTTTTTAGAGTCAGGTTCTCACTCTGTTTGGCAGGCTGGAGTGCAGTGGCATGATCATAGCTCACTGCAGCCTCAAAGTCCTGGGCTCAAGCGATCCTCTAGCCTCAGCCTCCCGAGTAGCTGGGACTATAGGCATATGCCACCATGCCGTGCCCTGATAAGTTTTAAATATTTTGTAGAGATGGGGTCTTGCTATGTTGCCCAGACTGGTCTTGAACTCCCGGCCTCAAACAATTCTCCTGCTTAGGCCTCTCAAAGTGCAGGAATTAAGGCCCACCACACCTGGCCCAAGAGGCTGTTTTGTAACAGGTCTCCCATCTCTCTATAGGGGTCCTCACCACACTTCAGGAAATACTTTGCTGGAAGTTGTAAGTATTGGGAAGGAAAAGGGAAGAGAATGAGATGAGAGGAGAAGCAGAAAGAAGGAAAGACAATAAGGGACCCATGTGGAACTGGAATGTTAACACACATGGCTCTGGCCACGTTCCTGGGCATCTGTCCCTAGCCTGCAGTCTCTCTAGTACAGGAAGGATATACAAATACAGGAATATATACAAAATAGTATGGCCTGGCGTGGTGGCTCACGCCTGTAATCCCAGCACTTTGGGGGACCAAGGCGGGTGGATCACCTGAGATCAGGAGTTCAAGGCAAGCCCGGCCAACATGGAGAAACCCCGTCTCTACTAAAAATACAAAAATTAGCCAGGCGTGGTGGCTGTGCCTGTAATCCCAGCTACTCGGGAGGCTGAGGCAGGAAAATTGCTTGAACCTGGGAGGCAGAGATTGCAGTGAGCCAAGATCCTGCCACTGCACTCCAGCCTGGGAATGACTCTGCCAGAGCCATTTCCTGGGTGTGCCAGAGCTTGCATTAACTTTTCTAACAATAGGCGCTTCTTCCTTCCTTTGTTCACTAAGTCTTTGTTGAGCAGCTTCTATGACCTGTTGAGCTCTGCTGGGTAAGGGGGCCAACGGACAGGAGCAAAGATAAGTAACATCTTGAGGTTCCTCCCTCCCAAGAGCTTCCAGCCTCCAGTCTGATGGTGGACCCAGCCATGTAGACAAATGATAAAAGATCAATGCTATAGAAGGATGCCCTAATGATACAGATGTGCAGAGACCTCCATGCCAATCACATGCCAAAAGAAAGGGCAATACCTCCCAAAAGAGTGCCATTTGAGGAGTTCTGATTATTTGACAAAGTTCCAGCTAGCTCTGGTCCTGGGTACAGTAAATACACACACACACACACACACACACACACACACACGAACCATTCATTTATTGCTTGCATTAAGGGCTTGTATTTACATAAGTCCACGTTCATGGCTCTGGCCTCCAGTTGGAAGACAAAGTATATCTAGCTAATCCTTGGTTCTCAATTGAAAACATTGTAAAATAGGTTTGCCCTCCCACCTTTCAAAGTCTTGTGTTAAGCATTACACGGGAAAAGTCATTGTTCTAAATTGCTATTGTCTTTAAGCAACGATTGGCCCAGATGCTGTTCTGGGGGCAGCAAGGTGTGGCCAAGAATCCCGAAGCAGCAATTGAGTGGTATGCCAAGGGCGCCCTGGAGACGGAGGATCCTGCATTAATCTATGACTATGCCATTGTGCTATTCAAGGTAAGAATCACTTCATTTGTGCTGAAATTGTGCAATTCTTATCAGACTCCTGAGCAGTTTCCTGTGGGCGGGCCAGCAAACAGGGAGTCGATAATTGGAGAAACTTAGTATATGCTTCTGTCACTCTTGATGGAAAGGGATGTTGGCTAAAAAGGCAGAGTCAGAAGCAATTCCCTGTTCTCATTTTTAATCATTAGTCTTATGTTTGGCACCTGGATTCTCTGTGCTTTTGCAAGAACCGTGGCATTCTGGAGGAGATACCCGTATTTTATCGATTGGCACTCAGCTGCCAGCCCCCACAGGCACTGCAAGTTTGCCACCAGGCAGAGTTCTCTTTTAATTACAGCTTAAACATAGTGTGTAATTGGGCTGGATCCCAACAATCCTGCTGATGAAAATAAAGATCTTGGTTTTAAGCCAACAGGAGAGGGGTGGGAAGAGCCTAGCACAAAAGCATTAAAGTCCCACCTCTGTAACCGTCAGGTATGTCCTTGGAGTCACCTCATCTCATGGGACAGTGGCAATGACCACAGATTGAATGAGATAATAGGAGCAATGGACTTTGGGGACCGTAAAATGCCGAGTTCTTTATACAAAATAGTATGGCCTGGCGTGGTGGCTCACGCCTGTAATCCCAGCACTTTGGGAGGCCAAGGCAGGTGGATCTCCTGAGGTCAGGAGTTCAAGACAAGCTTGGCCAACATGGTGAAACCCCATCTCCACTAAAAGTACAAAAATTAGCCTGGTGTGGTGGCTGTGCCTGTAATCCCAGCAACTCGGGAGGTTGAGGCAGGAAAATTGCTTGAACCTGGGAGGCACAGGTTGCACTGAGCCAAGATCGTGCCACTGCACTCCAGCCTGGGCGAGAGAGCCAGACTCCATCTCAGGAAAAAAAAAATTAGTAATAGTTCACAATGACTGAGTGGTTGTTACCTGCTTTGCATGGACTAATGCATTAAATCCTTACAACCGACTTACGAGGTTGATACCTTGGTGTATTATGATCGCTCTTCATTTATATGGAGACAAAGGCACAAAAAGATTTTGTAACTTGCCCAAGGTCACCCAACTGGTACATTTCTGACCTGGAACTGGGATCTAGGAAGTCTGGCTTCACAGTCTGTGTTCATCCTCCCCAAACACAGAGATATCAATTCATCAATCTTAGAACTAAGTAAAAAGCTTTGGCTTTGGTAAGGAAATTCTTAGACTTATGTCCATACCCAAAGAAAGCAGCTGCCCCCAAAAAGCAAGGATCTTCAAACAAGGCCAGGCCCATCTCCAGAACACAGCTGTGGCCACTCCGAAATTAATAACCATGGCTGTGGTTACATTTCTAACCCTCCCTACCCTATCAAAACCTGAAAACCTATTGGTTGTTGTGTTTTCCAAATTGAGGTCTCAGACCTTCTCCTTCCAGTTGTCAAATCAACATGGAAATGCTTTGAATCTGAGCCATATGTGAATGCATTCATGTATTTGTTCAATAAGCAACCATTCCATTCAGGGCTGACCCAATGCCAGGCTCTGGGCTACATGGAGGGACATATGGATGCATGAGTCACGTCCCTGACCTCAGGGAGCTCATACACAGAGAGGAAGGCAGAAGACCGGCATCAGTAAGCACAGAGGAGCAGCACCTGTCTACTAGAGTGGAGTCCAAAGATAAAGGCACAAATCAGACGTTATCTCTGCCCACCAAGATCTCACAGTCTACAGGGAGAGGCAAATCCAGAAATAAATGATGCTGGGAGTGACATAATGCCTTCTCTGGGTTTGCTTTCTCACACCTTCAGGCTTTTTTGCAGAGAGGTGGGGTCCTGCATTCTTGCTAAGTTTTCTCTGGGTGGGAGGAAGGAAGCCCTTTATTAGCAGCTCAGGGAAGATTTCCGCCTCTGGCTAGAAGATCTGCTCAAGTGTATTCTGTGTGAAAGAACCCCACGCTGAAAATGGGCTCTCCATATGCAAAGACAGTAAGTGCATTTGGCTGTGTGGGGGCATCGGGCTTGTATGCAAAGATGGTACCAAGATGGTGGCTGTGGTTCATTCCGGGTAGTTCAGTCCATCTTATCTGGCATCCACATAAGGATAAAGCTTTGACTTTGACAGCAGCAACTGTCTTCCATCCATTCACTCAGTGGATAGTTACTGAGTACTTACGATATACCAGGCTTCACATTTCTCTCATTTAACAACTTCCAATACTACTCAGATTTGTGTAGAGTACATCATCTTTGTGCAAGAAAAGTCATCCCAGTTTTGACTCGATAGAGGGTATAGTGTAAACATCCCTGTCCTAGAGTGTATGGATTGTCATTGCAGCTCTAACTGTGCGGCTTTGGCTAAGTCAACCACTCTGGGCCCCTGTTTTATTTCTTCAAAACAAAAAAGAGTTGGAGAAGATAAACTTATTATACTTCAACCAGGCGCTAACGTTCTGTGATTCTGGTCTTTCTGATGCTTTTCCAGAAGTCCAGAAAGCTCGTCTCCTCCCCCTCCAGTTACTCCAAGTGTTCTTCTATGTCCTTTTACCTCTCCTCTTCTTCCCTAATTAAATGAAGCAGTGGTACCATTCTGAAAAATATTTTCATCTTCCACTTTGCTTCAGTTCATTGGTTTTATTAAATAAGCAAGTTAAAGTCGAGTAGAAACTTGGCATATGTAATTTAACCTTTAGTTGGATTCACAGTTTTATTTGGGGTCCTGAAAGACAGACAGTCAAGTATATCTTGCATGGTTCCCGGATCCTACAAGGAGGTTATGAACTGAAATAGGCAGAAGAAAATAGAGAGTGGCGGTTACAAGCTTGGATTCTGGAGTCCACCCATCTGGATTCAAATTCTGCCCCCATTTCCCATTGTGTGACTAAGGGCACATTTCTCAGATGAGAATATAACAGCAGCACCTCAGGTGGGGTTGATGAAGCACTTAGACAGTGCTTGGCCAACGTTAATTAACACAGGAATGGTAACTAGTGCTGTTTCCATTTACTGTAGAGCTAAGCGTCTAGATAGCGTTTGTAGGTGTGTTTGTTGCAAAACCCTCTCACATTCAAATCACAGGTGATCCTGTCAACTGTTGTCTGAGTCCAGGAGGACCCCATGTGGCACATGGGGATTGGGGGTATCAGTAATTCTAAGTGAGTTTGGAAGCAGCAGTGGTTTACAGCCACCTCCTCCCCCTTGCCTGGCTATCTTTGCTTTCAGATCTATGCCAAGAGATACTCAAGGACCTCCTTCCAATCTACCCTTGAGCCCACCATCTCCCCAGTGGTCCTCCAGACATCTCACTGTGTTCCACAGAGTTTCTGTCTTGTGACAAGAACCCCAAAGCCTGTGTCTCTTTGTTGTGGACAAACCACCTTCTCTGGAAAATCTTGATTTTGCTAGAAGAACCTTGTTAGTTTCTGTTAGTTACATCTGAGGCAACCGATTCTGCTGCATTCTATCTTCTGTGGAGCCGGTTCTTGAGCTGATGCTGAAGCAACAATGTTCCACCCTGGAGACCCCAGCCAGCACTGATGAAGGCTGCAAGCAACAGCCTGGTAACTCCTGACTGTCCAACACAGATAAAGTGCTTTATCTGGCTGGCAAATTAGGTAGTCCCCAGAGGAAAGCATCCAGGATGACCAAACCCATTTAACCTGATTCATAGCTTCCCCCAACAGTACCTGTGGATTGACAGGGTTGCCGTTGACACAGGGATTACTGCTAAGCTGCAAAGTTGAGGTTTGTTGCCTGTGCCCCACAAATATAAGTGAAATAATAATGGTGATGATGACAAAACAGCACTGCCTATAGAAA
This sequence comes from Rhinopithecus bieti, assembly GCF_001698545.2. Taxonomy (NCBI): domain Eukaryota; kingdom Metazoa; phylum Chordata; class Mammalia; order Primates; family Cercopithecidae; genus Rhinopithecus; species Rhinopithecus bieti. The sequence continues at coordinate 45,256 of NW_016803705.1, read as the reverse complement.
TCCCTAAGCTTGGGTTGAAATGAAGAAAGTTAGGGTTTTATTTTTAAGTATTTTATATCCAACACTAATGTGTCTGTATGTGTGCAGTCTGGTTTTATTTTCTTTGTAATCGTCACTGTTTATCAATGTTTAGGGTCAAGGAGTAAAAAAGAACAGACGGCTTGCCTTAGAGCTGATGAAGAAAGCAGCTTCCAAGGTAACACATGCATATTATCAAAGGGAAACAGTTCCACCACACACACCCACACACTCTCGCACATCTAAAAAAAGGAAATGGCCAGCCTCTTCCTACAAAGCCCTAAGGTGGAAATGGGGTGGTGAGCGGTTGGTCGGTCGCAGGCACCGCACCCCCACTGCAGTGATTAGTCACTTTTTAGTTACAATACATACAGAAACTTGCCGCAATAGGGGCAGCAAAATTCAAAAGCTGAATTCACCTTCCAGTCAATAGCATTTGGGCTGATTTTGTTTGAAGGCTAAAATTATAATCAGGAGCTGCCCTGATAACAAGCAGCAGGACCCCTGGAAATTGAATGGGTGTAAATGCCATTGAATTCAGGAAACCAGAAGCCTAACTCCTCTGAAGGTTAACTCTGTGGTGTCTGTTTCGCATTTGTTTCCTGTGCATTGATAACAGGGCTGTTTATTAAGTTTATTGCTAGGTCTGGGCATTATTTTGCTTTTGTCACTATTTACACTTAAGTGGTATCATCAAGTCGGCTAGTTTCTATACAGCTGTATAGAATGGAGGTTACAATGTTGCTTTCGAGGGGCCCCCACCCACACATGCACACACATGCACCCACACACGCATGCATGCCCAATGCATGCCTAGTCACATGTGCACACTCATATGTGCATGCATACTGATGTCCAAATAAATAGATTTGCAGAAACTACTATAAATCTACACCTTGACAAGGTACCTTATAGCCCTTTCGGCATCTGGATGTGCCTCCAAGGCTACCAATATTTGCCTTAACGATGAAGACTCCTAAAATGACCATGCTGATTTTTCTTCTTCATTCTCGTCTCCTGAGGAGTTCAAAGTTGCATACAGCAGGAAGTTGGAACATGGAATGAGAGACCTAAAAGATTGTTCCTCCATCTGTGTGTTGTCAGGAGGACACATGACCCAGGAAGAGGGAACCCCCTGATATGTACCCCACTCTTGACCCCAACAGAAACTCTAGGGCAGGAGTAGAAAAATAACTTAACGGTAGTCATGGAAGTCATTGGTTGCAGAGGACCATAAAATGGGGCCGTGAGGTGGTTTCTTGGAAGGTGTGAAATTTGCATCTCTGTACCATCCTAGTGCTGAATTGATGTCTAGTGTGCTTTATTCTGAATGAATTTTAACAGAGCTTAGGTAAGTAATGAGGAAATACACTTTTATTGATCTGGAATAGTCATGGCCTTAAAAGTGTTATATGATTCTCATTCTTCACTGCCATCGCCTTCTGCTTCTGTCCCTCCCAGACCCTGAATCCCCTGTCAGAACTGGGGGGTACCATGCAAAGACAGAGCACCTGTGCTGTGCAAGTAGGATGTTGCGTCTGCTTCCCACAGAGTGCGTGTTGGTGTTCAGGGCAGAGGAATCAACAGATGGGCAGGCCGATCACCTAGAAACCATCCCAGTCAGGGCAGGTTTCAGTTGAGTGTTCATGAATTTCAAGGGCACTATTGACGCAGCAGGGCAATCAGAGGCCTTTTATAGACAAGCGTGTTGCATAAGAGCCCACAGGAGCAGAACAATGATTTGGGGGCTAACATTGCTGCAGAGATGGAAGGCAGAATCCCAGCAGCAGTCGGGTGAAACCCACCCGGGAAGACTCTGAGGCAGGCTTGTGTTTTCTAGCACTTAGTTTTTCTTTAATGCCATCTGTTCCAAAATAAGAGAAAGGGAAGGTTTTGTTCAGACTTAGGCAGAATGCTTCCACAATAATTGCTTCCAGAGCTCTTTAGATTTCATTTTTCTAAAGTTAATTTCTTTATTGTCCCAAAATTTAGGGATTGCATCAGGCAGTCAATGGCCTGGGATGGTATTACCACAAATTCAAGAAAAATTACGCCAAAGCAGCAAAGTACTGGTTAAAAGCAGAAGAAATGGGGAACCCAGATGCATCATACAATCTTGGAGTCCTGCATTTGGATGGCATCTTCCCTGGAGTTCCTGGAAGAAATCAAGTGAGTAAGACTTGAGACCCACTCTGCAACTGGTCAGTCACTTGATGATGCAGCATTTGTTGAAGGTACACTGTGTGCCCCAGACACAACCCCAGACACAGTCCCTGTCCTCGAGGAGCTCAGGGGGTCTCGTAGGAAGACAAGATAGTGAAGAGGAAAGAATGGCATCTGGCCAAGCGCCAAGTGTGTGGCAAATGGCATGACCCAAAGCTCTGGAGCCGGGAAACAGTGAAGGCCAAAGCATCCAGGAAGGCTTCATGGAGGAGGGAGGCTTGAGCTAGAGGAAGGAGTGGGAGATGACACAGGACAGGAATAAGCATGAGATGGAGCAGAGACTGATCTTGCTAGAAGCAAGGAGAGCTAAGTCCAGATACGACTGCCTGGTGTGAAACCAGTTTTAATAATAATGAAAATACAATGGCAATCTTTAGTGTTGATTAAGCATTTCCTATGTGCCAAGCACCCTGCGAAACACCCTACCATGTCCCCTCTTATGTAATCCTAATTCTCCTCTGAAATAGCTATTAATACTCTGGTTATGTCCATTTTTCAGATAAGTGACTGAGGTTCTGTGATGTTAAGTAACGTAGGGTCACACGCTTAGTGGTGTGAAGACCTGGCCCTAGTGCACAGTGGAAGTCCACTCTATTAATAATAATGTTGATGTTGGTAATCATAACCTAAGCTACATTACTTTTTTTTTTTTTTTCTGAGACAGAGTCTCGCTCTATCACCCAAGCTGGAGTGCAGTGGCACAGTCTCAGCTCACTACAGCCTCCACCTCCTGGGTTCAAACGATTCTCTTGCCTCAACCTCCGGAGTAGCTGGGATTACAGGCATGCACCACCATGCCTAGTTAATTTTTGTATTTTTAATAGAGATGAGGTTTTGCCATTTGTCCAGGCTGGTCTTGAACTCCTGGCCCCAAGTGATCTGCCCACCTCGGCCACCCAAAGTGCGGGGATTACAGGCGTGAGCCACTGTGCCTGGCCCTGAGCTCAACTGCATTTAACAAAATGTGGTGAACACCTACCCAGTGCCAGGCACCCTTCTGAACACCGAGGACATAGTAGCAGGCAAATCAGTCCCTGTTCTTATGAAGCTTTCGTTCTACCAGATGGAAAAGACAATAAACAAATAACGATATAATAGGAGAGGAGGTGAAGATCAGTGCTATGCAGAGAACTAAAACAAGTTCAGGAGGGCTGAGAACAGTGATTCACACCTGTAATCCCATCACTTTGGGAGACTGAGGCAGGCAGATCACTTGAGCTCAGGAGTTCAAGACCAGCCTGGCCAACATGGTAAAACTCCATCTCTAAAAACACAAACCCTCATCACTAAAAATACAAAAATTAGCCAGGTATGCTTGTAGTCCCAGCCACTCAAGAGGCTGAGGCAGGAGAATCACTGGAACCCTGGAGGCAGAGCTTGCAGTGAGCCAAGATTGAGCCACTGTACTCCAGCCTGGGCGACAGAGCAAGACTCTATCTCAAAAAACAAACAAACAAACAAACAAACAAACAAACAAAAAATGTATTTTTAATTTATATATAGTTTATATGTGTATATAAATTTTTATTTATATATCTTTTATATATGTATGTAGTATGAGGAGGTGGAGATTGGGAAATGCTATTTTATAACAGAAACCAGGGAACCAGGGAAGGCCTCTTTCATAAGGTGATATTGTATAGACTCCTAAAGGAATCTTACAGATATCTGGGAGAACATTCTGGAAGGAAGGAACAGGCAGTGCAGAGGCCCCAAGAAGGTAGCAGGCTTGGTGTGCTAGAGGAGCAGCAGGGAGGCCAGGGGAGTGGAGTGGAAAGCATAAGAGATGGAGAGGGTGGGAGACAGGGCTAGGGAGGAAGCCAACCAGTGTGAGACTTAGTTTCTACTCTGAGCAAAATGGAAACCACTGGGCAGTGTTCAATGGGGCAATGATGGGCTATATTTTAAAAGTTCCTCCTGGATCCTGCCTACTGGAGACATGGACAGGAGCAGGGGGTTCATGCATTGGATCCAAGTGAGAGAGGGCAGTGGGCGAGAGACCAGGGCAATGTCAGTGGAGGGGCTGAAATCGGGTTCTACGTGTATTTGGAAGGTTGAGGCAACAGGATTTGCTGATGGATTGAATGTGGGGTGTGAGAGGTGGAGAAGAGTCAGGGATGACTCCAAGGTGTTTGTCATCTGTTGCGCTGGAAGAATGGAAGTGGTATTTATTGGGAGGAACAAGATTGTGGCAGCAGCAGATTTGGAGGTAGGAGGGGAAGAATTGGAAGACTATTCTTTTTGAAACACTGTGATAAACCTTGAGAATGTGTTATCTCATTTAATCCTTGCAACAACCCTTCATTGTAGGTGCTATCTGAAGGCACATTTTTCAGTGGAAGGAAATTAGGTTTGGAGAGATTAACCAACATGCCCAAGTCCACACAGCTAGTAAGGAGCAGAGCTGGGATTTGAACCAAGCCTGCCTAACTTCAACGCCCATGCTTTCAAAAAACAATAGCTAACTGCCCCAGAAAAATAAGAGTAATCAGTGGAAATATACCCATCTATGTGTTTGTCTTATTTTTACCCTCTACCTGTCTCTGATGACATAAGTGGCTGTATATTTTTATGCATAGCAAATGTGTGCTAACCCTCCCAAGACATCTGTGAGTGAAGTTTTCTTATTGTCACATTCTAATTCTCACCTTCCTACTGGAAATGCAGTTTTTGCACATGAGTTTGAAGAAAGGTTTTAAGCAGGGTTAGGAAAGCAAATGCCTGGATTTTCACCTGGCGTGACTTCTGATATAGTCTTCTATCTAGCCTGCAGGGGGTTATGTGAAGATCAAATGAGATGACAATGGTATTCATAATTACATATTGTCTTATTTATTGGGTAAACTTAATCAACAGAATAGCTGAGGCAAGGTCGTACATCTCAGAGACTGGCTTCTGTGATTGGCTATCTTCCTGGAATTGTTGCTTGCCCTGGTTTTAAAGCTATCAGAAGTTATAAGCCTGTAATCATATCAGGCTTAAAGCATCTTACCACCTAGCCTCTGGTGAAACCAGCCCAGCTAGGATGACTCAACGTTTGTTCATCTCTCGTTACAGACTTTAGCTGGTGAATATTTCCATAAGGCTGCACAAGGCGGACACATGGAAGGAACCTTGTGGTGTTCTCTCTACTATATCACAGGCAACCTGAAGACATTCCCTAGAGATCCTGAGAAAGCTGTTGTGTAAGACTGTCAAACGTTGCATTTGAAGGGAAAGTCATATCCTATATTCACTGTGCCTGAGCATTTTTTAAATTGAGTTTTTTATTTTTACCAGTTATACATGCATGTAGTTTTAAAAGCCACATAATTTGACAAGACAAAATTAAAATTTTAATTAAAATTTTAAAATAATTTGACAAAGGCAAAACAAGAAATCCTTGCCTACCCCGCTTCATCCTACCCCCAGACTCTATTTTCTGCTCTCTAGAATGAATCACTTTCAATCTTTTTTGAAAGATTTATTTATTGATTTTATTTATTTTTTATTTGTCTCTATTTCTAACTAACATGCTTATACCATTATTTCTTGGTATTTTCATCCTAGGCATTGTCTAATGATGTCCCACTGTGAACGATAAAGATGTAGTTTCCTTTGACTCTGCCACCTCCCACTACTCAGTTCATTCACACTTCCTGCCATCTTTCATCTTCCCAAAAAGTATATCATTTTGGTTACATTAGTATCAGGGCTTACATTATTATGACCATGTAAATGCTATTTCTAACTGAGCCATAGTATACTATGATTACTTTTCCTTTCTTGCACAACTTTTTCTTTTCTATGGATTGCTACTTATTTTTTATTGTTTATTTGCTAAGCTTTCTGTATACTTATCATTTTCTATGTATTTGATCTCTAAATTCTCCTCCAGGTACCTGAATTTCCTCTCCGTATGTCCAGACCTATCTACATATTATATTAATTTAACCTTCTTGGTGACATCAGTCCTGGAGTCTTTGTTCAGGACAATGCTATCATGCTGAGATTAACTGTCATCATTATGGATATTTACTTTCTCTCCATCTCTGTCTTTTTTGGTTCTCTTCTTTGCCAGACCCCTTTCTTTCTCTTTCTTGGTCTGCACTTACATTTTGGTAGAGCACATCCTATAGTAGGTTCCTGAGATATGGTGAATGGGAGGCACATTTTTGAGGTCTTGCATGTCTGAAAATGTTTTACAGGAGTTGTCAAACCATGACCCATAGATGAAATGTAGCTTGGTACCTGTTTTGTATGACTCCAAGAGCTAAGAATGCTTTTTACATTCCTGAGGAGTTATAAAACAAATAAAGAAGGATATGCAACAGAGACTATATGTGGCCCACAAAGTTTACGATATTTAGTATCTTGCTCTTTACAGAAAAAGAGTTTGTCGACCTCTGTTTTAAGCCACCCTCACACTGATACCCTGGCTCTCCAAAAGATTGTTCTTCGTAACACATTTGGGTTCAAATCCAAGCTGACCTGACCTTGGTGATAAACTTGACTTAGACTGACTTGATTTTTTATCTTTGTTATTTAGTATATTTGACATGAATATTCATGTTTTGTGGTTTTTCTGTTATCCTCTTTTTATTGATTTCCAGCTTAATTTCACTATGATGAGAGAATATATTGTGAATGATTCCGATCCTTTGAAATTTGTCGAAGTGTGCTTTATGACTAGTATATGGTCAATTTTGGTATATGTTTTATGGCTTCTTGAAAAGAGTGTACTTTCTGAACTTGTTGGGTACAACATCTACATATATATCAGTTACGTCAAGTTTGTTAATCATGTTATTCAGAGCCTCCCTATCCTTTCTGATGTTTCTTTTTCTGCTTGTTAGATCAGTTACTGAAAGAAGTATATTAAAATCTCCAACTATATTTGTGAACTTATCTACCTCTCCTTTTAGTTCTGTCAATTTTGCATTATATATCTTGAATCTATGTTATTGGATCACATAGATTTAGAATTGTTTTGTATTTGTAGTTGATCCCTTTATAATTTTACAATGTTTTCTTTATCTCTGTTCATGGTTCTTGCCTTAAAATCTATTTTTTCTGATGATCATATAGTTATACCTGATTTTAGTGTTAGAGTTTGTATGATTTATCTTTTTCCATTTCTTTACTTTCAACTTTTCTTCATTCTTAAATTTCAATGTATGTCTCTTGTAAGCAGCATATACTTAGGTATTTGTATTTTTTAATTTTAAAACTTTGTATTTTAATTATTTTTTGTATTTTAAATTTTCATTTTAATTGTGTATTTTGTCCATTTACATTTAATGTAATTGTGGATATGTTTGGTTTTAAATATACCATTTTCCTGTTTATTTTCTATTTGTTATTTTTCTGGGGAGTTTTGTCGGGGGTCACTTTTGTGGGGGGCCTTTTTTTAATCTCTTTTCTTACTCTTCCTTTGTACTAATCAAGTATTTAAAAAAAAATTCTACTTCCCCTTCTATTAGCTTTTTAGTTATGCATTCTTAAACTATTACTTTAGTAGTTATAAGTCTAAAGATTATAACAGACTAGGTCATTACTAATAAACTCCTAATAAATTAGGGAACAAAGCAAAATAGGGAAAACTAATAATAAGTCAGTAAACATGATTTAATGGAGTACTAGAACTCTTGGTAGAGATTGTATTTTTTCATACTGGCGGATATATTTCATTATGTATCTTACATGTCTTTGTTTCCATAAAAGACAACTCCTAATCATTCATAAGAAAGGGCACTAAATGAAAAGCTCAGAATGTATTTTCTTTACCTTCTTAACATTCAGTTCTGGTTTGTTGCTCTATAAAATTCTAACTAGCAAAATATTCCCCAAGTGGGATTTATTGAGAGCATATGAAGAAAAACATTTTATTAAATTTGCCATGGTTTGCATATTTTCTCTTCCCTTTTTTTTTCAGATGGGCAAAACATGTAGCTGAGAAAAATGGCTACTTGGGCCATGTCATTCGCAAAGGCCTCAATGCCTACCTGGAAGGTTCATGGTAAGCTTGGGATCCACGTTAGAGCAAACTTTTTTCCCTGCCTGTCAGTATAGTCTTATGAAATGGAGTCTTAAAATGCAACTGAGAAAGCAATTTGCAGGGAAATCACAGCTCCCAGTAATGATATTCAGAGTATCGTGGACTGATTGGCTGTTGATTAGAAAACATAGCATTTCCATGTTTAATTATACACAAAAATTTGTTCTCTAGGGGAATTGTTCACACTCATCAAGTTGAGAGAGATATACAAATACATTGATTTCTCTTTCCTTTAAGCTTGCCCCTTTTGGTTTTAGAGCCTGGAGACAGCATAGGGGATCTTAGGTGAGATCCTCTGCTTTTTATTTCCAGGCCACAGAAAGTCCGGAATTTCTACCTTGTTCCTAGCAAGAAGAGAGATCAGTGTTTAAGGTTCAGGCTACCTCTTCCATAGATGTTTTACTGCATCTGCCATGACTAGGAGCCTGGGATTGCTGGAAGTCCAGTATCCAATGGCACAATCAAGCAGATGCCCTGCTTCCTAACCTTCTGGTGGAGTTAGCAAATCTCATCTTGTTCTTTATGGGATGAAATATGATGCATGAGGACCCACAAATGCTCCCTGTCTGCTGTTACTCATAGATTTTACAAATAAGGGACCCCTCCCCCAACTTGACCAATCTCCTTTCTTTTATTTTTGTCTGTCAGTTCTAGCATACCTTCATTGTTTTAACTTGGGTCACATTTTCTTGGCTGGTTTATTGCCTAAATCATGTGGATATTTCAGTAATAACTTAAAAAAGTCCTTGGTCCACTGCCTCAAAGACGTTAGATGAGACTCAGCATTGATCATATTCTGATTTGAACCTTAATTAAAAATTAAAGTGTAAGTTCAAAAGAATGACATTTTCCCTTTTAGTCCATGGCTGCACATGCAACCAACAGATAGCATCTCAATGAGTGAGAATCTTAAATTAGAAAATGTAGGAGAAATGAGGCCAATGAAGAAAGCACCAAATGCAAATTTTTATTATCATCATCCTGTGAAAGTTTATTACCTGTGATCTCACTTTGCACAATCAAAAAGAATTTTTTTCAGAAAGTTACTGTTTCCCCATCATAAATGTACCTTACAATTTTTTGGGGATGCTTTATCTTGTTTCTCAAATGAACTTCAGTTCATAAAACTCCCAAATTTGACTTTAATTCATTCTCTGCTTCTCGCTCTCCCAGCCTCCCACCCTCTGCTCCCTACAAACTTCTTAGGATGAACTAAACATTCAATATCGGAGTGTTTATTTTTGGGGTTTTCCCAAAGGAAGAGCACTCCTGTAAACACTCCTCCCCAACCCACCCCCGCCCCCATGATGTCTAACACTGTTTCTCTCATAGAGTCTTTGTTAGTTCCTTAGCTTTCTTACCTACTTTTGATGTGTTAAAGCTTTTTTGAGATGAAGTCTCACTCTGTCACCCAGGCTGGGGTGCAGTGGCATGATCTTGGCTCACTGCAGCCTCCGCCTCCCGGGTTCAAGCAATTCTCCTGCCTCAGTGTCCCGAGTAGCTGGGATTACAGGTGTCCACCACCATGCCCAGATAATTTTTGTGTTTTTAGTAGAGACAGGGTTTTTCCATTTTGGCCAGGCTGGTCTCGAACTCCTGTCCTCAGGTGATTCACCCACCTTGGCCTCCCCAAAGTGTTGGGATTACAGGCATGAGCCACCGCGCCTGGGTCCTACTTTTGAATTTAATATCACAAAGCACTTTAGCACATTTAAAAAGCTGCTGTGAAGGGCTAGATGAATTAACATTTCTGTGACTTGCCCTCCTTCTTGGAATACTCAGCCTCATCATGGTTTTTTTCTGTTTGGTTGGTTGGTTGGTTAGTTGGGGGAAGGAGAAAGGAGACCTGAAGTGTGTCCTGCACGCTTTGTGAGTTTGGATTCAGTTCTGCAGATTTTATTGAGTACACTTAAATGCAGGATGCCTGGCCACAAGCTTCCATAGATGCCTTAAGTAGGGCTTGGGGAAATTTGCTGCCTCATCTCTTCTGCAGGCAGGTTCTCATGTGGCCCATATTCTATCCGATCTCTGAGCCCTTGCACTGACTTTTCCCTCTGCCCAGGAATCCTACCTAACTCCTTATTTCCTTTTGTTCTTCTGTGGATCATGATTGCTCTTTACACATCAATTGCCCGGTCACATCTATCCCAGTTCCCTAAACACAGGGGTGCCCGGAAAGTGTTCAGAAACTACTGATTGAATGAACTAAGGTGAATAGAGGGAACAATTATAGCTCAAGGGCCATGAGCAGTATGTAAAGATCACTGGGGATACAAACGAGGAAAAGATGCTTGGTTTGGGAAGCTTGGGACAGCCTTCTTGGTAGAAGTAATGGATGATGTGGTCTTGAAGGATGGGTGGAATTTCCACTTAGCCAGGCAGGGAACAGCGTTTATGGTGTAGGGAATTACAGGAACAAAAGCAAAGCGATAGGAAAATTCTAAGTGAGTCTACAAAATATTATGCCATGTGGGTAAAACTTGAGAGGGATATATAATGAAACCAAAGAGGTGCTACTTTATGGAGTTTTGAATGGCAGATTATGCATTTGTAAAGCAGTGGGGAACCATCAATAGTTTTTTATTTAATTTGTGAAGCAGTGGGGAGCCATTGATCATTTTGGAGAGCGTAGTGACATGACAGAGCCTGTTTCTACGATGCTTAATCAAACAGCTGTGTATGGTGAATAGCAGGGAGAGCCTGAAAGGGGAGTTAGTTCAAAAGGAGCCGAGCATTTGTACGGAAGACGTGGCATGAGTCAGTAGGGTGGCTTCTCTCTTCTTTTATCATGTAATCATTGATATGTATGATATATACATAACCTCCAAAACATGACAACAAAATGAACAGCCATAAAGCTACCACTCTACTTAAAAAAATAAACATGGCCAGTGCTGGTGAAGCCCCTGCTGTCCCTCCCAGATTAAATCCCATCCTACCGCCAGTACTCAGAAGTAACCATCATCCTAGCTTCTTGTTAGTCTGCCCCTTGCCCTCTTTATATTTTTGATATATATGGATATATCCCTAAGAAATGGATTTAGTTTGGCTTATTTCTGACCTTTATATAATTATAATTGTTTTATATAATATATAATTCTTCAACTGCTTTTTTATACTTAACATTATGCTTCTAAGGTTCACACATCTTGCTGGGTGTGGTGGTGCACGCCTGTAATCTCAGCATTTTGGGAGGCCAAGGCGGGCGGATCATTTGCGGTCAGGAGTTTGAGACCAGCCTGACCAACATGCTGAAACCCCATCTCGACTAAAATACAAAAATTAGCCAGGTGTGATGGTGTGCACCTGTAATCTCAGCTACTCGGGAGGCTGAGACAGGAGAATCACTTGAACCCAGGAGGTGGAGGTTGCAGTGAGCTGAGATTGAGCCACTGTATTCCAGCCTGGATGACTGAGCAAGACTCCCTCTCAAAAAAAATAAAATAAATAAAAATAGGATTCACACATTTTGATGCATGTACCTGTAGGTCGTTCATATTCACTGCTGTAATAGATCATAATTTATTTCCCAGTTCTCTTGTTAATGAATATTTGGGTTCTCTTTCTTTTCTGTTCTTTTTCTTCCTTTCTTTTCTTTCCTTTCTTTTTTTCTTTTCTTTTTTCTTTCTTTTCCTTTCCTTTTCCCTTCCGCCTTGCCTTGCCTTGCCTTGCCTTTTGTTTCCTTTGTTTTTTAAGAGCAATGCAGCCATGAGCATTTTTTGTGTATCTCCTAGGGCGTATAGAAAGAGTCACTCTAGAATATAAACTTAGGAGTGGCGACTCTAACATGTTCAACCTTACAAGACAATGTCAATTGTTTTCCTAAGTGGTTTTAGCAATTTATTATCTTGCCCACCATACATAAATTTCTATTTCTCCATATCTTTGCTAATCTTGATACAGAAGCTAATTATTTTTAAAGGTATGTCTCAGTCTGGATTTGAAACCTCTTAGTATCAACAGGAAGAAACGTTTTGTATCAATTATGATGGGGAAATCTTTTTCAAAATATATTTGGGGCAAAGTGCTTCCATCCGTTCCTGCTCTCCAAGCTTTCAAGTCCTCCCCAGGGGTTAAATAGGAAATACATGTTTGTTGGCCTCCTCACAGTCCAACATGACATTTTTTGGTACCATCTATTCTGCTGTAATAGAACTAAATCATCCATCAATGTCCCGGTCCATCCCCTTTTTTCATTTTTGTGTGAGTGAATTTATTCTAGAAGTTATTTTCAAATTACTTGTGTCAGTTTGATGAGCTTGTGCTTTTCCGTGTTGTTCCAAGATTTATATGGGATAGTTTAAAAGAGGAGCATGATTAAGAAAAGGCTTTTTGCTGTATCAGCGTAATACAGAAGATAATGTTGTCATGCCTGAGGCTGTCCTCGGACACTCTGAAGAAGTTAGCGAAGGAAAGACCAGCTGTCATGTTTCATTTCTCTCTGCCTTACCCCTACATGTGTTTTATCTGTTTTATCTGCAAGCTACGCATTTTATTGTCCTTTGTCTTAAATATACCAAAAATACTTAACCCAGGAGGTTAGCCAGATTATAGTGAGCTTGAGGCAAGGCAAGTAAACATACATAACTCCAGGTGAAAGAAATTCACCTTTTTGCAATAAATCTGGGTCCTGAATTCCACTGAGACCCCAGGATTTTTTTTTCACCCTTATAGTCTGAGCTGCTTCAAGCATTGGCAGAAAAGAGCACATGGAAAATAATATAATTGTGGAGAAACTGCTCAGGGGTACTCAAATTTATAATTCACAGCAAGCAGCCAAAGGATTGATGATTAAGATGTATCATTATAAAAGTTCTAGAAATGCATGTGCTGGGTCTGAAAGGAGGATAGTAAATGTGTCCTTAAATTCTTTCTTTTCTCTCAATCCCTTTGTCTCCGCACCCGTCCCCTCTACCTGTCAAAATGACTGTCTAGGGGACAATTTTACTTGTGTGCATTGGAAATAAAGCTTGAAGCTCTGGTTGACTTCCTAAAGCTTGAGGAAATTCAAGGAAGGACAATAGTTTTGCAGCTTGTCTTTGGGTTTCCTGCAATTAAAAAATGCTGAGTAAATGTTTGTTCTATGAATATAAGTGTAGGAACATCTGTAATTAATACTTTCAGATAGCGTCTGTTGAAACACAGTAAGAGCAAAGTGCTAGAAGGCTAAATGTGGACAGGGTTTCTGCAGAGGCATTGTCTCAGAAGCTTTAATAAGCTGAGGAAATCTGGTCTTGAGTGGCCAGCCCCTACCTAGAGCTCACTGCTCAGTAGATGTGAACATGGATGGTGGTGGTACAGGCATTGGGTGATTGTGCAAGATGAAAGACAGAGGTGGATTTCTTTTTTTCTTTTCTTTTTTTTCTTTCTTTCTTTCTTTTTTTTTTTTTGTTGAGACTGAGTCTCGCTCTGTTGCCCAGGCTGGAGTACAGTGGCATAATCTCGGCTCCCTGCAACCTCTGCCTCCTGGGTTCAAATGATTCTCCTGCCACAGCCCCCCAAGTAGCTGGGATTACAGGCACCCACTACCACGCCCAGCTAATTTTTGTATTTTTAGTAGAGACGGGGTTTCACAATGTTGGCCAGGCTGGTCTTGAACTCCTGACCTCAAGTTATCTACCTGCTTCAGCCTCCCAAAGTGCTAGGATTGTACACGTGAGCCACTGTGCTCGGCCCAGAGGTAGATTTTTGTTCAGTGCTTCTATGGATATCACATACCTTTTTAGACATCTCTTTCTGATGAATTTCAGTGTTTCCTCAGTGGAAATGCTTGAGAATTCGATGACATTTCCTCCTGGTTTACACAATGATTGGATGATAGAAGTCTTCTATAAAACTTGTTCCTGCCTTCCTTCCCCACTACCAGATCACTTTAGACACAAGATATTATCTTTATAAAGCTTATCATTGTGAATGTTCTTGCAGGGAGTATCAACTTCCATTTCCCCCACCCATTCTGACAACCAGCCTATTGGTTTCTGCTGTTAAGAAAAAAATTCTTTTTCTTTTTTTTAGAGACAGAGTCTGGTTCTATTGCCCAGGCTGCAGTGCAGTGGCGCGATCTCGCCTAACTGCAACCTCCGCCTTTCGTGTTCGAGCAATTCTCCCGCTTCAGCCTCCCGAGTAGCTGGGGTTACAGGCATGCACTATCATGCCGAGCTAATTTTTTTGTGTTTTAGTAGAGACAGGGTGTCTACTGTTGCCCAGACTGGTCTTGAACTCCAGAGCTCAAGCGATCCTCCCGCCTCACCCTCCCAAACTTCTGGGTTTATAGGCATGAGCCACCGCACGCCTGGCCAGAAAAAACCTCATGCTGTTACATTTTAGTAAACATGAGCCACATCCCAGTCAGTTATGGTCACAGAGGGCACTGGCCCAATATTGGACCTTAGTTTGCAGGCCTACGCCATCTCCTTTCCTCATCAATCCCTGGTGGAAACTGAGACACCAGTGCAGGCTGAAGTGTCTCTGAAGAAACTTGAGAATTCTGAGTCCTTAGGAAGAGGACCTTGTGTCAGAATGAGGGGGACTTTCTGCTGGGCCTCCCTTGCATGCCCTCTGTCTGGGGCCTTGGGTCTGCTCTGAGGATTCTTGTCGCCAAACATAGATTTTGCAGGCTATGTTAGCTAATCCCCAGGCTTCTTTCGGGATGTTGTTGCAGCTGCACTTGGGGGCTTGTTATCTGGCTTGCCTCTGCAAGGGACACTGCTCAGCTGACCTTGTCCCTCTTTAGCCTGAGTCATGGCTAATTGGTCAGCTGCCTTAGGTATCTCAGAGCCTGTGAATTGGCTCACTCAGCAGCCACGTGGCTTGTGACCTGCAGCATGTCTGACTGAAGGTCTAACTATCCTAATCTGATCCCCCAGCACCTCTCGGTCTCCAAGGGATTGCCTGGCAGAAGCTGCTTTTAGCAGTTTAGAAAAGATGATTTCAGAATCTGCTTCCCTTACTCCCCCTCACTCAACCTTTCCCCACCGTTTCCTAAACCAGTTCCTAGGTGGAGCTAAAATTAAGAAAGAGCTATTAATATCAACTCCTTAAAATGAAAAATAAGCTTTGAGAAACTACTTATGGTTAAAATAGAGTTCTACTCTTAAGCTGGGTAACGTATAAAAAATTGAGGAAATCAGATAAGTAAAAGAATAGAATAAAATGACATGCATTCTCACCACCCAGAAATAAGTGTTGTTAGCATTTTGGTGATAATTTTTAGGGTTTTTTTTCCTCTGCCTATTTGTATCTGCATGTGTATGTGTGTACATGTGTGTGTTCAGTTATATTTTGCTTTGCAAAATAGGGTGCATCGTTTTATATATACTGCTTTTTTTTCACTGAATGGAAAATTTTGCATGAATATTTTGCTATGTTTTTGAATACCCTTCCACACATCATTTTAATGGCCACGTCTGAAAGTTGCTACACTGTGGGTTAATTTCACTAGTCTCTGATTTTCAGACATGTGTTTCCAGTTTTTTGTTGTTGTTCATATAAAGAGCTCTACCGTGACCTCCATGGCAACAGAATCTTTGCACATATCTCTGATTGTTTCTTTAGAATAAACCCCCACAAGGGAGAACTGTAGGGCCACATGGTATGTACGTTCTTAAGACTCCCCGGGCCTGTCCTTCCAGAACCGTTGTATTTATTGGCCCTCAAGCTGGCAGTAGTTGTAGAGTATGTCCATTTCCCCAAGCCTTTGCCATTATTCCAAATATGAATCTTGTACCAATCTTTCAACAGATGAAAGTGGTCACTCATTGTTTTGCAATTATTCGATTGCTAGTGGTGTCAAACGTTTCTTTTCTCTTATGTCTTTTGGCCATTGATATCAAGTCCCTTGTAAACTGCCTCTCCTTTGCCAAACTTCTAATGCACAACAAAAGCTCAGCTTTGATTAGGCTCATTCAGAATCCTAAGCCCTATAAAGCCTTTCATAAAACAGAGGACTCCAAAGCACAGGGGTTTTTCTTAACACCGTTTATCTCCTCTAAGCGAGGATGGAAGAAGGATTCAAGGACTGAAAGCTAGTAGACAACTCCCAAGCCAACATCCGACATGCCCTTCAGCCAGTAGAGGTAGCTGTTGCATCAACTAGCTCCCCAGCCTTATCTGTGAGTTCAGCCTTTAAGACAGAAAATAAATCAGTGCATGCAGTATTTTTAACAATATTTATTTAAAAAAAAAAACTCATGATTTTGTGGTTTTAAAAAAACTGCTTATTTTGTGCCCTCTTATGTTTGAATATAAAGCTCTCTGTGAATATTAGTAAGAACCACTATATGAAATTTATTATTACTCATCTATTTTTAGGCATGAAGCTTTGCTGTATTATGTTTTAGCAGCAGAAACTGGAATTGAAGTGTCACAGACAAATTTAGCACACATCTGTGAGGAGAGGCCCGTAAGTAAATGTATTCTTCTCAGAGTAGAAGCTCTGAGGTTAAGGATAATGAATTGGGTTTTATGGAGGCAACCTTGATCACTTGGCCGAAATATTAATGAATTAACTTTTTCTTCCCTTTACCCCTTAGGACCTGGCCAGGAGATACTTGGGTGTTAACTGTGTTTGGAGATACTATAATTTCTCTGTTTTTCAAATCGATGCTCCTTCCTTTGGTATGTATAGAGAAACAGGTGCATAACTGAAGCATTAGAAGTTTTTCATCTTTAGTAACAGGGAACATCTGACAGCTTTGTGTGAAGTGAGGTATTTCTAAATAATTAGAAAAGAACGTGAAAAATCTCTGCTATTAAGATCGCTAAACTCTGCTCGCAGCCTCACACAATGCACTGCCCCTCGCCCATTGTCCCATGGAGTGCTTGGACCCAACATCTCTTATTTTTTATTTTTATGTTTTGAGACAGTCTCGCTCTGTTCCCCAGGCTGGAGTGCAGTGGCATGATATGGACTCATTGCAACCTCCACCTCCCAGGTTCAGGTGATTCTCCTGCCCGAGCCTCCCGAGTAGCTGGGATTTCAGGCGCCCACCACCACGCCCAGCTAATTTTTGTATTTTTAAGTAGACACAGGGTTTCACCATGTTGGCCAGGCTCGTCTCAAACTCCTGACCTCAGGTGATCCACCCGCCTTGGCCTCCCAAAATGCTGGGATTACAGTTATGAGCCACTGCACCTGGCCCCCGACATTTCTTCTGAGTCAACGAAAATGTAAAAGAGAACGCTATTATGGAACAATTCTCTGGGCCAGTCATCTGTGCGGATTCCTCTGCTCTACATGGTGAGGGACTGGCCTCCAGGAACTACAGTTCCTGGACTCCTCTACCCACAGGCTTCTGATTCCTTTCAGGCAGTAAGAGGCACTGGCAGAAGATTGCAGGATGGGAGAAGAAGCCCAAGTACTTCTCCCCTTCTCTCTCTGCTTTGAACTGTGTCTCTGGCAGGGGCTACGTTTCCATGGTTCCAGCCCCTGCCTGGCAGCTCTACCCTCTTTGATCTCAGCACCAGGCTCTGGGTCTCTGGTAACATTACAGGCACCCTGTGGCCCCTAAGTCCTGGGGATAATAGTAGCCTTCTCACTGCTGATCTCGGCTGCCTACTGTTTTCCATTTGCCTTTTCAGCTCTCCGAACACCCTAGTAACTACTTCTCCATGATGAAATTCCTCTTTTGAACCAGCTGAAATGGATTCTGTTTTCCTTCTTGGACATTGACTAACACATACACTCTTTTTTTTTTTTTTTTTGAGATGAAGTCTTGCTCTGTTGCCCAGGCTGGAGTGCAATGGCGCTATCTCAGCTCACTGCAACCTCTGCCTCTCAGGTTCAAGCGATTCTCCCCTCAGCCTCCTGGGTAGATGGGATTACAGGAACACACCACCACACCTGGCTAATTGCTGTATTTTTTAGTAGAGATGGGGTTTCACCATGTTAGCCAGGCTGGTCTTGAACTCCTGACCTCCAGTGATCTGCCCATCTTAGCCTCCGAAAATGCTAGGATTACAGGTGTGAGCTATGGTACCCAGCCGATACATACACTCTTAAACATAAGTTTTTCTTCAGAGGAAAATAAAATACATGGCTAAAGCAAAGAGTTACCAACAACAGATGTCAAAGATGAACAGCAAAATGTCAGATGTGAGGTAAAGCACCCAGAACAACCTTGGCTGATTGGGCAGCAAAGTTGTAGACTAAGATGTTCAGAGCTATTCAGGAGAGCTACCCGGCCAAATAAGAAACTGTCTAGAGGCCAGGTGCGGTGGCACACGCCTGTAATCCCAGCACCTTGGGAGGCTGAGGTGGGAGGATTGCTTGAGTCCAGGAGTTCGAGACCAGCCAGGACAACGTGGTGAAACCCCATCTCTATAAAAAAAATACAAAAATTAGCTGGGTGTGGTGGCATACTCCTGTAATCCCAGCTACTTGGGAGGCTGAGGTGGAAGGATCACTTGAACCCAGGAAGTCAAGGCTGCAGTGAGCCCTGATGTCACCACTGTACTCCAGCCTGGGTGGCGGAGACCCTATCACAAAAAATTTAGAAAAAAAGGAAAGCAAAATATGTCTAGATATAGGGATGCTCTGGGTAAAAAGCCTTTTTGCTTGTTTCTCTCTTGACATATCAGGGAAACATAAAGATGTTCTTCAGATACTAATAGGAAAACCTTTCATTCATGTGAATGGGCCAATTAATTTAAAATGTTGGTGTGAAAAAAAACCACTTGACAAATGGATCTGTGCTTTATTTCCTGCAGCATATTTGAAGATGGGAGACCTTTACTACTATGGCCACCAAAACCAGTCACAAGACCTGGAGTTGTCTGTGCAGATGTATGCCCAAGCCGCCCTGGATGGAGACTCCCAGGTAAACAGCAACCACAACAAAAACCAGCTCTTGGCCAGGCGCGATGGCTCGCGCCTATAATCCCAGCACTTTGGGAGGCCGACGGGGATGAGTGGCTTGAGGTCAGGAATTTAGGACCAGCCTGAGCAACATGGCGAAACCCCGTCTCTACAAAAATACAAAACTTAGCTGGGTGTGGTGGTGCTCACCTATAGTCCCAGCTACTTGGGAGACTGAAGCAGGAGGATTGCTTGAGCCTGGCAAGTCAAGGCTGCAGCAAGCCGTGATCACACCATTGCACTCCAGCCTGGGTGAAAGAGCGAGACCCTGTCTCAGAAAAAAACCCAGTTCTTGGTGACATCCATTTGTGAACTTGCAAAACCAGAAATCTTCCTAACAGTCCTTTATGTGTGCATACACTGCACAGTTTACAAAGCCATTGTTCATCCATTTTCACATGCCCATCAAACAACTCTATGAGGACACTAACCATCAGGGTGAGCCTTTATTAAACACCTACTGTGTCCCCTGTGCCATTCTCACATAATCCCTTGGGAATGGAGATTATTATACCCTATTTATAGTCAAAGATAATGAATTGGGAGGCTGAGGCAGGAGAATGGCGTGAACCTGGGAGGTGGAGCTTGCAGTGAGCTGAGATCGCGCCACTGCACTCCAGCCTGGGCGACAGAGCGAGACTCTGTCTCAGAAAAAAAAAAAAAAAAAAAAAGAGAGAAAGCAAAAGGTAATGAATTGTTCAAGGCCAAGTAATCAGATGGTAAGCAAAGTGCCCAGCTCCTAAAACTGGATCTTTGGCTCCAAACATCAAAGACATCAAAGGGTATTTCTACAAAATTACATCAAACTCACTCACCAGGTAGAAACTCAAGAAATTAGAAGTGCATCCACAATAGGAAGTGGTTTGCTTGTACTGTTGGGCTGTGCTTCAGTGACAGAGTTTTTCCCTCAATGATTTTTTTGTAAAGTTCTTAATTGAAAATAATGTTAGATTTACAGAAATGTTGCAAAAATAGGTGAGAGTTCTGTATACCCTTCATTCGACTTCCCCTAATGTTCACATCTGACATAACCACAATGCCATTGTCAAACTAAGATATTAATGTTGGGACAGTATTATTAACTACACTTCAGACTTCATGTAGATTTCACCAATTTTTCCACTAATATCCTTTTTCTGTTCCAGAATTCAATCCAGGATCCCACATTAGATTGAGTTGTATATTTCTTTCCAATCTTCTCCAATCTATTACAGTTCCTCAGTCTTTTCTCATCTTCATGACCCTTGATACTTGAAGAATGCTTGTTAGGTAGCTTGTAGAATGTCTGTTGATTTGGGTCTGTCTTCTGTTTTCTCTGAATAGATTGAGATTATACATTTTGGGCAGGAATTTTGCCTCTTATGATTATTACCATGCTGTTCCAACGATGATTCTCAATTTCCCTTATTCCCTCTACATTTGCTACTTGGAATCCTCTTGTGAGGACCTCAGAATCATTTTCATGATGGAGGTTTGGATAGTTGTTACCCTCTGCTGCAACGGATTTCTGGTGTTGTGCTTTACAGTCTGACCACAAAACAAAAATTGGAAACTCATCCCTGTATCAATCTTTGGTGGGATTTCTTTGTTGTTACTGTTTTGTGGAGTTTTTTGAGACAGGGTCTCACTTTGTAAGCCAGGCCGGAATGCAGTGGCACAATCTCAGCTCACTGCAGCCTTGATCCCCCAGGCTCAAGCGATCCTCCTACCTCAGCCTCCTAAGTAGCTGGGACTACAAATGCATGTCCGGCTAATTTTTTGTAGAGATGGAGTTTTGCCATGTTGCCCAGGCTGGGCTTGAACTCCTGGGCTCGAGTGATCTGCCCACCTTGGCCTCCCCAGGTGCTGGGATTAGAGGCATGAGCCACTGTGCCTGGCCAATCTTTTTTTTTTTTTTTTTAAGTGGAAGTACAACATCACGGTTGTCATTACCTGGGTTAAAATCCCACATCTCTCTCACTCCATAGCTCTTTGTCCCTGACGAGTCACTAAATCTCTGAATCTCTATTTGCTCATGTGTAAATGGCAGTAATAAGAGCATCTGCCTCATAGATCGTGAGGATTAAATGAGATGTTCAGTGTAAAGCTCTAAGCCCAATGCCAAGTACACTCGGTGGACGTGATCTATTCTGTTATCATTTCCTCTGAAAAGAAGGAGTTGCTGCTAAAGTCATTTGCTATAGAAATAAACTCCCTTAGGTCATATTTCCTGTCACTTAAAATTGGGCCTGGATTTTTTTTTTCAATTTTATTTTACTTTTGGAAAGCCAATGTTACAAAACAATGGAGGATAATTTTCAAGAAAATAAACCAAAGAATGCACTGATAATTCTATGGCAGGGATTTTACTCCTTTATGTCTTCATGTTTCCTTGCAGTCCCTGCCCGCAAGCAAATGCATCTGTCACGTTATCTATAGTGTGCCTGTCACTTTAGAGTCTTGCTCTGTCGCCAGGCTGGATTGCAGTGGCACAATCTTGGTTTACTGCAACCTCTGCATCCCAGGTTCAAGCAGTTCTCCTGCTTCGGCGTCCTGAGTAGCTGGGACTACAGGCATGTGCCACCACACCCAGCTAATTTTTGTATTTTTAGTAGAGACGGGGTTTCACCATGTTGGGCAGGATGGTCTCGATCTCTTGACCTCGTGATTCGCCCACCTTGGCCTCCCAAAGTGGTAGGATTAGAGGCACGAGCCACCGCACCTGGCCACCTGTCACTTTTAAAATCTGTCTTATCATTCATTGTAGGACTGTGTGCGTTTTATTACATAGTCGCTAATTATTACCTCTAATAGCTGCCCCATATTCTGTTGAACTGATTCATTATAATTTCTTAAGCTTTACTTTATTGGTGGATGCTTATACTTTTGTTTACTAACTTATTCATTGATTTGACACACATTTATCTAGTCCTACCATGTCTTAGACAATGATTAGTCGTGGGGACATAAGATAAAAAGATAGATCATACTCTTGCCTATATGGGATTTATAGTCTACCAAGGAAGACTTGGAGGTGGTTTCCTCTTGTGTTGGAATTATAGCTAGTGCTACAATGAATATTTTTATATTTCCATCTTTTTTCTTAGTTTGAACACTTTCCTTATAATCTGAGAAATAGTATTATTGAGTCAGACATTCTAAAGGGTTTTATGAGGCCAGGCACAGTGTCTTATGCCTGTAATCCCAGTTCTTTGGGAAGCCGAGGCAGGCGGATCACCTGAGGTCAGCAGTTTGAGACCAGCGTGGCCAACATGGTGAAACCCCATCTCTACTAAAAATACAAAAATTAGCTGGGCGTGTTGGTGCACACCAGTAGTTCCAGCCACTTGGGAGGCTGAGGCAAGAGAATCTCTTGAACCTGGAAGGTGGAGGTTACAGTGAGCCAAGATCACTGCACTCCAGCCTGGGCAACAGAGTGAGACTCCATCTCAAAAAATAAAAGTAAAAATAAAAACATAAATAAATGGTTTTATGACTACATGATAGCACGCTGCCATTTTGCTTTCTGAAAGGGCTTTCCATTTAATACCTCACCCATCAGCGGTTAAGTAGAGAAGGATGACTGAAGTCTTACCAGCAACTGGATGCTTTCATGATTTAATTTTGCTAATTGAATAATGATATGTTGATACTTTCTTACTGTTTTTAACATGCATTTACTTAATTACTAGTGACAATGGACACTTTTACATATACTTGTTTATGATAACTTTTCACATTTTCTTTTCTGTAAATTCTCTATTCTTATTCTTTGTCTGTTTATCTATTGGAATTTTGACACTTTTAAAAATTTAAACCATAATTAGTTCTTTATATATTTATCTAGTCGATAATGAACATTAAGCTATTACATTGCATACAACTATTCCCCTACTCTGTTTTCCCACTTATTTTAATCTTGGTATTATTCCATTGATTAGAGACTTTAAAATTGCATAAAGCCTGCCTGGTGCAGTGGCTCAACCCTGTAGTCCCAGCACTTTGGGAGGCTGAGGTGGGCGGATCACTTGAGGTCAGAAGGTCGAGACCAGCCTGGCTGACATGGAGAAACCCCATCTCTACTAAAAATACAAAAATTAGCCATGCATGGTAGTGGGCATCTGTAATCCCAGCTACTCAGGAGGCTGAGGTCGGATAATCATTTGAACCCGGGAGGCGGAGGATGCACTGAGCCGAGATCACACCATTGCACTCAAAAAAAAAAAAAAAAAATTCATAAAGCCATTTTTTTCTTTTCTCTTAATACCTCAAATTTTAAGAGTGCCTTCCTTTCAGAGTGCAGAAGTAGTTTATTTTCTGCTGTTGTGTGAGTGTGTGTGTGCATCTTAAAGATACTTAACGCTTCATCTATTTAGAGGTTATTCGTGGCACCTTGGGGGAGTTTAAGATTTGAGACTCTGAACCCTGTCCTCTTGTGTTTGACGCCCCAGCTCTTCCACTTTCCAGCTGTGTAACCTTGGGCAAGTTGTTTAACCACTCTGTGCCTCAGTTTCCTCATCTATAAAATAGGATAATACCACCTATATCAATTTGTTGTTATGAGGGTTAAATGAATAAATATAGAAAACAGAACAATGCCTCACATATGGCAGGCACTCAAAATGTGAGCTGCCAGTATTTTTATCGTGATTGCTACATATGATGGTTGTGAAAGTCCTGGAGTATGCAACATGGCAAATGATGATTTTCATTTAGATTGTTGTCAGAGGCAACTAAGAGGCAAGATCAGAGGGAAGACATAAGTCATTCGATGTGA
Organism: Rhinopithecus bieti; assembly: GCF_001698545.2. Taxonomy (NCBI): domain Eukaryota; kingdom Metazoa; phylum Chordata; class Mammalia; order Primates; family Cercopithecidae; genus Rhinopithecus; species Rhinopithecus bieti. The sequence continues at coordinate 21,367 of NW_016803705.1, read as the reverse complement.
TCATGTCATTAGAGAAGCACAAATCAAAATCACAGTGAGACACCATCTCACACCAGTCAGAATGGTTATTATTAAAAAGTCAAAAAAGAACAGGTGCCGGTGAGGTTGCAAAGAGAAAGAACACTTATGCAGTGTTGGTGGGAGTGTAAATTAGTTCAGCCATTGTGGAAAACACTAGCAATTCCTCAAAGACCTAAAAACAGAACTCCCATTTGACCCAGTAATGAGATTGTATATACCCAAAGGATTATAAATTGTTCTGTTATGCAGACACATGCACATGTGTGTTCATTGCGGCACTATTCACAATAGCAAAGACATGGAATCAACCTAAATGCCCATCAACAGTAGACTGGATAAAGAAAATGGGGTACATATACACCATGGAATACTATGCAGCCATAAAAAAGAATGAGATCACGTCCTTTGCAGGAACATGGATGGAGCTGGAAGCCATTATCCATAGCAAACTATGCAGGAGCAGAAAACCAAACACCACATGTTCTCACTTAGTGGGAGCTAAATGATGAGAACACATGGGCACATAGAAGAGAACAATAGACACTACACCTAAGGGTGGAGGTTGGAAGGAGTGAGAGGATCAGGAAAAATAATAGGTACTAGGCTTAGTACCTGGGTGACAAAATAATGTGTACAACAAACCCCCGTAACACATAACAAAATAATCTATATGACGAACCTGTGCATGTACCCCTAAAGTTGAAATAGAAGTTAAAAACAAAACACGATCCGGAGTTCTTTCAAGGGCAGCAATCCAGTTTAATTGGTCAAGTTCTAATGGTAAGCACCACATCGTTTTCTGCTTGTTTCTTAATCTGGCCACCTGCTCGGCTTGTGATGGAGGGTGTGTATTCTCCAGGTAGTGTAATAGTACCCATCCTTTATGAAGCATGTCTATGGTCGGGCCATCTAACTATGTTTATTTTATTGGATCCATACAGCCCAATAAGACAGGTCCTACCTCTAAGGATCAAGAACAAGATGTCAGAGGAAGAGGTAGGAAAATACACCATAGTGGAGATCTGTGCCAAGAAGAGTCATGAGAAGAGGTTTCTGCACCAGCCTAGGAAAGTTGAGATGAGTGCCCTTAGGTGATCCTGTGCAAGGCTGGCACCACCTTGGGATGTCAATCATGGGAAGCCGCCCTAGCCACAGAAACATTTTGTCAGATTTCCGACAGGGCTATGGCAACCGAGGGCATAGTCTGTAGGCAATGGACATGGCATTCAACTCGGTATTCTTGTTTCATTTATGATACAAGGGCACGTTTTCCAGTAAGTTCTGTTTTAAGAGAGTAAGCGAGAAAGGACAGATCTCCCGGTTGACTGGCTTCAGAGCAGATGGGACACAGCAGCTTCTGAAAGCCTCCTGGTTCTCCTGCAAATAAATTTCTAAGATGCATATATTTAGGGAAACAATTCATCAATGAAAATGACAAAACCATCTGGCTCTAGAGACTAAAAAAAATTTTAGAGGTTGTAAACATTTACGTTCTGATGAAGAGTATGTGTCTAGGTTTTATTTCAAGGAGTTGATGAGCTTGGTTTGTGGTTTGTTTTTAGGGATTTTTTAACCTGGCCCTGTTAATCGAGGAAGGTACTATAATCCCACACCATATCTTGGATTTCTTGGAAATTGACTCAACTCTCCATTCTAATAACATCTCCATTCTCCAGGAACTGTACGAAAGGTGAGCTCAGAGCCTCTAGAACTGTGGAATCTGAGGAACCCAAGTAGATGATGTTTGCTTCTTGGTTAAAGTTAGCTTTACCCTTATTTTGTAATGTAAATTGTATTTAAAAAACAAACAAACAAAAACAAAACGCAGGGCACTGTGGCCCATACTTGTAATCCCAGCACTGTGGGAGGCTGAGGCGGGCAGATCACTTGAGGTCAAGAGTTCAAGACCAGCCTGGCCAACATGATGGAACCTCATCTCTACTAAAGGAACAAAAAAAAAAAAAGAGAGAGAGAAAAGAAAGAAAAAGCCCAGGGTTTGCTTCTACTAGAAAACATTCAGCCAGATCTGAGTGTATTTCTCTTTTCTAATATCTGAATTTTAAGATATAGAAGGTACTTGATCTGAAGTTTAAGGGCTGACCAAAAATTTCCACGAGAATAGAAAGAATAACAATCTGATTAGCCCATGCTTGTCTCTTGTTTGTTTTGAGACAAGGCCTTGTTCTGTCACTCAGGCTGGAGCGCAGTGGTGCAATCTCAGCTCACTGCAACCTCCACTTCTTGGGTTCAAGTGATTCTCATGCCTCAGCCTCCTGAGTAGCTGGGATTACAGGCGTGCACCATCACACCAGACTAATTTTTTGTGTTTTTAATAGAGACAAGGTTTCCCTATGTTGGCCAGGCTGGTCTCTAACTCCTGGCCTCAGGTGATCCACCTGCCTTGGCCTCCCAAAGTGCTGGGATTACAGGTGTGAGCCACCAGGCCCGGCCTAATTAGCTGATGCTTTTCTGAAAGCTAAGGAGGCATTCCTACATATGCACTTTAAAGAGAAATACTGTTCTAGCAGGTCCTGTGCTTCAGCGTCTTGCTTGACTTTTATTTTATTTATTTTTAAATTTTTGCTGTCACCACAGCAGAACAGGCTTGACTCTTAATTAAGGACAAAACTGACCTTTTTCTAAACTTCCTACTGGGATTCTAGAATGTCAGATCAGGCCAAACCACTTATTTGGCCACTGGCTTTCTTTCTTTGTCTCTCATCTTTGTCAGTTGAGTGTGCTCATTTGTCCAAAAGCAGAAGAATGTAGGTTTGTGGATCTGAAAATGCCAGTCCTGGGTCGTGCCACCAAAGTTGGCTGACACGTCAAGATGCCCTGGGCTTTGTCTGCAGGTGCTGGAGCCACAGTAATGAGGAGTCCTTCAGCCCCTGCTCCTTGGCCTGGCTTTACCTGCACTTGCGGCTTCTCTGGGGTGCTGTCCTGCACTCAGCCCTGGTAGGTTTCATCTCCCACCAGCCCCGCCCTTGTGGCCCCTGGCCTTTGTCAGTCACTAATGTGTGCTTCTGATGTTTGCAGATCTACTTTCTGGGAACCTTTCTGCTGTCCATATTGATCGCCTGGACTGTGCAGTATTTCCAGTCTGTCTCAGGTAAAGATTTATAAAAAGCGAAAGCAATATATAAAAAAAAGCAGGGATTTTTTTTTTTTTTTTTTTTTTTTGGTCTACCGGAAAATTGTGTTTTCCCTCCTGGTGCCCTTGGTCATGCTATCTCCTATCCCTAGGGTCGTCTTCACAGGGTGGGAATCCTTCTAGAGGTATATGAAATTCCTGGCTGTTGGGAGGCCACAAAGTTACTATTGTATTTTTCAAAATAAGGATTTTATTTTATTTTATTTTGAGATGGAGTCTCGTTCTGTCACCCAGGCTGGAGTGCAGTGGTGTGATCTCAGCTCCCTGCAACCTCTGCCTTCTGGGCTCAAGCAGTTCTCCTGCCTCACCCTCCCGAGTAGCTGGGATTACAGGCATGCACCACCACACCCGGCTAATTTTTGTATTTTTAGTAGAGACAGGATTTCACCATGTTGACCAGGCTGGTCCCGAATTCCTGACCTCAGGTGATCTGGCTGCCTCGACCTCCCAAAGTGCTGGGATTACAGGCATGGGCTACCGCACCAACCCTCAAAATAAGGATTTTCTTTAAAAAGCTTAAGAAACTGACCTAATACAACTTCTTCCATTGAAAATACATCTGTCAGAATTCTGCCTCTGTGTGCCTGAAAACACAGCGCCAAAGCCCCTGGCAGCATGAAGTCTTCCCTTCCATTCAGTCAAGCAATCAAATGTGTAAGAGGATAAACAAACACTCATAATGAATAAAAATCCTCGGCCACACAGACTCAAGAGGGAGGGAATGAGCAGGAATCGTAAAGTGGGCATTTAGTTGAGCATGGTTTCCACTAATCATTGTTATTTTTCTGAGCTAGTATAGAATAGCAGTTAAGGACAAGCAAGCCTTACTTGCTTCTATTTGGGCTTAGAGTCCAGGCTTGGCTACTCATTAGCTGTATGACTTATGACAAGCTATTTAACCTTTCTGATCCCCAAATTTCTCATCAATACAATGAGATTTTGAGAGTAGCTACTTCCCAGGAACATAAAATGAAAAAAATATTAAGTGAAAAAAAAATACACATAAGACACTTACCAAAATGACAACTGTAGTTAAACATTAGCTGTTATATTTATCTGGCATATAAAACCTTCCCAATAAATGTTAGCTCTTACATTTATCTCCTCTATTAGACCATAAGCTGAGTAAGAGGAAGGCCCCCATCGTGTCATTTGCGATAACTCATGCATAGTCGGTACTCACACCCACAGACGTCTCTGGTCTCTCGAGAGAAAGAAAACTGATATTTTACCATCTCGGACGGCTACAAAAGGATATAATAACCCATGGAGACAAACAGAGACATTTGCAAATGTATAGATTAGGACTGGACATGGCATTGGAGCATTTGCGTAGCTGTTATTTGTGTAGCAGATAATGAAAAGTGAAAGGGGTGCACGTCACCGTCTCTTCCACGGCGAGAAGGAAGTCACTGTTGCAAGGAGCTAGTGCGAAATCATTTCTCTCTGATTTACCTGAGGAGGTTAACAGGGACCCATCAAAACCTTCCGGGCTTGATGTCCCATAGTCTGCCGGTTAATAAACTTCACTCATGCAAATTCTGTCCCGTCCCTAAATTTGTTGCCAGGTATAGTCATTTATTTTGCATCTTGTCAGTGTTTTCCATTTCAAATTATCTTTGTCATTTTTACTCTGTAGAAATATTGTGATGATTATTACAAATGCAATTCCGTTAGAGGAACTGAAATTTGTCTTTATGATTTTATGCCAGCTGGTAGCCATGAAAATTCATGGGCGGGTAGAATTGCTTTGATCAGAAGTCATCTCTTTTTTCTGTCTCCATGCCTTCATTATTAGTCTCTTCACATTCTTGTCTCCGTGTCTCTCCTGTCCTGTGACGTTTTGCTTTTCCTATATCCCCATAGTTCTTTCATACATTTTCATCGTTTTTCTCAAACTTTTTCAATTGCTTTCTCCAGCACATACCTACTTCTTGCTTGACCAGTCTAAAGAAGGCTATGTTTGGATAGGATCATAAAAATTATTTAATTCTATGCCCGTTATTTTACAGATGAGGAAACTGAGGCAGAGAGGTGAAGTAGCTTTCCCAAATAAGGAAATAAAGACCAGGAGGCCAAGCACAGTGACTCACTCCTATAATTCCAACACTTTGACAGGCCCAGGAGGGAGGATCACTTGAGCTCAGGAGTTTGAGACCAACCTGGGCAACATAGTGAGACCCTGTCTCTAAAATAAAATAAAATAAAATAAAAATTATCCGGATGTGGTTGCACATGCCTGCAGTCCCAGCTACTGGGGAGGCTGAGGCAGGAGAATCTTTTGCACCCAGGAGTTCAAGGCTGCAGTGAGCTATGATCACACCATGGCACTCCAGCCTGGGCAACAGAATGAGACCCAGTCTCTAAAAAAGTGGAAGAAAAAAAAAAGATTAAGAATGGATATAGGGCAGCAGAAGTTCAAACTTATTTTTAGAATCACAGTACTTTAAAACAGTGATTGTCATCTGTCTCAAACCCATTGCCTCTCACATAGCAAATATTTTGTAACGAACTTTTTAGTACCTTGAAATGAAATTCTTAATAATTAACCCATCTACACACATTTAAAATAATCAATATAGGGCCCTAACAGCAATATAAAAGGGAAATAAAAAGAAACTAATTATAATAAAATAATATTGATTTCAATAAGTACATTCTAGCCCAGTGCTTCCTAATTTTAATGTGCATATAAATCATCCAGGGTTCTTATTAAATGCAGATTCTGGTTCAGTAGGTTTTGGTTCAGTAGGCAAGCCCTGAGATTTGGCATTTCTAGCAAACTCCTAGATGATGCCCACACTGCTGTCTAGTAAAAGCATACTTCGAGTAGTAAGGGCTGAGAAGTATAAAAAAAAGAAAAAGAAAAAAATTCCACACATTTCCAAAATGTGCCCCCACAGTAGTGTCTGCCAGCCCTGTTAGAACTAATGTTAAGAGTTGAAATATGGGACGGATATGGTGGTTCACTCCTGTAATCCCAGCACTTTGGGAGTGCGAGGTGGCTGGATCACCTGAGGTCAGGAGTTCGAGACCAGCCTGGCTAACATGGCGAAAACTCTATCTCTACTAAAAATACAAAAATTTGCTGGGCATCATGGCATGTGCCTGTAATCCCACCTACTTGGGAAGCCAAGGCATGAGAATTGCTTGAACCCCGGAGATGGAGGTTGCAGTGAGCTGAGATTGCACTACTACACTCCAGCCTGGGCAACAGAATGAGACCCTGTCTCAAAAAAAAAAAAAAAAAAAAAGTTGTAGTACATTATTTTGCATTTTAAAAGTCCTCATCAAAGTGCAAATTTGTCAATATTTTTGTATTTATTTATTTGTTTGTTTGTTTGTTTTATTTATTTTTGAGATTGAGTTTCAATCTTGTTGCCCAGGCTGGAGTCTAATGGAACGATTTCGGCTCACCACAACCTCCACCTTCTGGGTTCAAGCGATTCTCCTGCCTCAGCCTCCCAAGTAGCTGGGAATACAGGCATGTGCCACCATGCCTGGCTAATTTTGTATTTGTAGTAGCTGGTCTCGAACTCCCAACCTCAGGTGATCTACCCACCTGTCTCCCAAAGTGCTGGGATTACAGGTGTGAGCCACCACACCTGACCTTATTTATTTATTTTATTTATTTATTTATTTATTTATTTATTTATTTATTT
>NW_016803705.1:0-10686 GCF_001698545.2 Rhinopithecus bieti | reverse complement strand
TTTTTTTTTTTTTTTTTTTTTTTTTTGAGACAGAATCTCGCTCTGTCACCCAGGCTGGAGTGCAGTGGCCCAATCTTGGCTCACTGCAACCTCCGCCTCCCAGGTTCAAGCAATTCTCCTGCTTTAGCCACCTGAGTAGCTGGGCTGACAGGCACACGCCACCACGCCCAGCTAATTTTTGTATTTTTTATAGAGACGGGGTTTCACTGTGTTGGCCAGGCTGGTCTCAAACTCCTGACCTTGGGTTATCTGCCTGCCTGGGCCTCCCAAAGTGCTGGATTACAGGCATGAGCCACGGCACAAAGCCTGTGGCTGGGTTTCTAATAAATCTTTACTATGGATGCAAAATTTGAATTTCATGTATTTTTCACATGTCACGAAATATTACTATTCTTCTGTTCAACCGTGTAGAAACTGTTTTTAAACCACGAGCCATACAAAAACAAGCAATGACTACGTTTGGCCCATGAGCTGCAGTTTGGGCCAGTTCTTGATAATTCTCACTAATGTACAGAAAATGGTCCCCCAGGCAGCAAATAATTCACAAATCACTCCTATTTGGCTCTGGAATATACTCTGTAATTTTTTAAACAGCATGCTTGTTGTCCTGGTTACCTTGATTCTAGTCCAGTAATAAAATTAGTGCACATTCCAGGTGAGCACAGACAAAGAGGCCACTTTAAAATTAGGCTGGGCTGTGGGGGTCTTGTGCAGTGATTGCAAACCCCCTAGTGGAAGAGGGGAGTCCTCACACAGATAATGACTAACTTCCTGTAGAGACATCGAACATTTTTACTACGCTCTTACCAAAGATTTAAACGGTGGCAATGCTAATTACACATTCTTTCTACATTTACACATTGGCACTTTAAAAAAAAAAATCAGAAAACTGATTGCTGATTTATCTTGTTACCATGGTGATTTAAACATTTCCCTGAGCTTGAAAATACATGCCTTAGTACTTCATTAACTTCCTCAGAGATCACCAGGAAGGTAAGTCTTAGGATCAAAGTGGGTTTCAAGGTCATCTAATCCAAGACTCTGAGTTCACAAGTCACGAAACCGAGGCCCAGGAGACTCAAACATTCTACAACCAAAATGTCTGCCGTCTGTATCTATCCCAAGGTCACTTGTTAGCAGCAGATGAATGAGACTTGCCCAAACCAGTTCTCCTGACTGTTGCAAAATGGTCTTTGTACCTCATCATTGGGACTCTAATCACTAGATCACCTGCCAGAGTAGTGGCTTTAATGACCTTAGAAAGGGCACATCATTCTACAACATCCTGCCCCTCCCCATCACTCTCCTATTCTTTCAGAAGAGTGTTGGAATCCACGACCTCTTCTGTAGTTACTGGAAGGGGCCTGAAGGAGAATTCCTGCATATATCCAGAAAAGCCAGAAGTTTGGGGACCCATTCTTGAACTTCCTAGAATGTCCCCTTGGAGATGAGCATTGGCACTTGGAGGTGAAACTCTTGAAGGGTTTTTATTTAGAAATCAGATTGTCAGCATGTGGTGCCATCTTCTTAAACTTAGATAATGGGCCCAGAGTTGCCTGGCTAGTTAGTGTCAGAGTCATTAGACTAGATGCATCTCTCCTGGCTTGCCAGAGTCTAGGTGTGGTTGTACGTCCTGAATGCACTGTTTTGAGTATTCAGCACCTGCTGTGCATGTGTCTCTGCAGCAAGCGATCCCTCTCCAAGACCATCCTGGGCCTCTCCAGACACTGCCACGTCGACTGCAAGTCCAGCTGTGACTCCAGCTGCAGATGCCTCTGACCAAGACCAGCCCACAGTCACTAATAATCTGGAGCCACGTGGGTGAACTGTCCACTCCGGTTCTCTCCGGATGAGAGAGAATCTTTTCAACAGCTGATATTGGGAAGCTGGGGCCAGGGCATGATCCTGATAAACACCTTAAATGTCTTGTCAACTGGATGCAAATTTTGCAATTGGTGTCCTTTTTTTTAAAAGTCAAATTACAAGGAAGTACCCAGATCAGGCAGTGGTAATCCCAAAGGTCATCAAACACATACAAGGAACATCTTGATCATAGGGCATGTGGGGAGGGCTACTGGGTCATCACAGCCTTTGTTCCAGTGATTGTATGTATTAGGAGTCACAGCTTGCCCTGTGGCAGATCTGGATTCTTATACACTAAGATGTGTCTTAAGAACCATCGTGCGTGGTTCATTCCTTTATCAAAGAACAGAAAGTTATGACTACCCTACAGGGTAGATAATATTTTGGTACCTGTGTTTGCCACAGCCCTGTTCCTCAAAGCCGAATTGATAGATTTCTCTTTGACTTCCAAGACCGAGCAGTTATAAGTCACCTTGAAGTAAATTGTTTATGCCTGGAAATGCAGGGAGGGTGATAGCTTTGTAAATTGGTTTACATTTTTCTCCTTGAATTTGTCTACGGTCGCAGCGCTTCCGAATCATTTAATGACATTGTCGGATATCTTTTACATTTCAATTGCAATCCATGAAATTACATTTAGAAGATTCTTAGTACTTAACTGTAGTCTTCTCCATGAATTACCCATTAGAATAGACTGGCAGCAACGGAATATGCAGAAAGTAAGCCTTTAGCTTATAGTTTCATCCCTACCCCTTATGCCTGCCTGAGTCGTACAGGGATGTGTGTGTGTGTGTGTGTGTGTGTGAGAGAGAGAGAGAGAGAGGAAGAGAAAGAGCAGAATGTCTGTATACTACATGCTGCTAAGGTAGTAAATAAATCAGTAATGCAATATTGTGGGTCCAAACTACTCTTTGCACTACTTTATTTACAGTAGTAAATAAAATTATTTTTATACAATTGACTACCAGAAAGTGTTTTTTTTTTTCTTCCTTTTTTATAATTACTGTTACCATACAAAGTCTAAAGGTCCATGCATTCTCCTTGAGGAGGGAAAAAAGAAAAGTCCTCCTGATGATAGGGCTTATTTTTCATAACCCATTAACATTTGCAGATAGGAAGGTGGCAGGAGGCTTCTCTCCAGGAATCCTGAGCTCAGGTCTGGCCTTGGAATGTTCGCACAGTATCAGACATTGTTTCGGGGCTTCGTGCTGCTCTGAACCTGGGCTCTATGTTCATTCCAGGCTAAGCTTGCAGTTCATCCTCCTCCTCCTCCTATGAGTGTTGCTCCTGTTTTAGCAAATGTTGTCTCTCCTATTTGCAAAAAAGCCAGAGGTTGAAGGCTGACAGTCCTGGATTCAAATGACAAGCTCAGTAGCCTTAGGTGAGTGATTAACCTTCTCTGAGTCTCAGATTCCTGTGCTATAAAATGGGACGATGAAAACCACCACTTAGGCTTTTTATGAGGCCTAAGCGAGATAATATATGTAAACCCTACAGGATACGGTCTTGTATTAGGTCGTTCTTGCATTGCTATTAACTAAATACCTGAGACAGGGTAATTTATAAAGAAAAGAGGTTTAATTAGCTCAGAGTCCTGCAGACTGTACAGGAAACAAGGTGCTGATAGCTATTTGACTTCCAGGAAGGCCTCAGGAAACTTTCAATCATGGCAGAAGGCGAAGGCGGATCAGACATGTCTTACATGGCCAGAGCAGGAGCAAGAGAGACCGAGGCAGGTGCCACAGACTTTTATTTATTTTATTTTTGTTTCTCTCTACAGATAGATAGAGCTCTATATCTATCTATATATGGAGAGAGAATATATGTATTTAAATATATATTTGAATATATATACATTTATATATATATATATATATTTTTTTTTTTGAGATAATCTCAATGTCACCCAGGCTGGAGTACAGTGGCACGATCTTGGCTCACTGCAACCTCCCCCTCCTAGGTTCTGGTGCCTCAGCTTCTGAGTAGCTGCGACTGCAAGCATGTGCCACCATGCTTAGCTAATTTTTTTGTATTTTTAGTAGAAACTGTGTTTTGCCATGTTGCCCAGGCTGGTCTTGAACTCCTGAGCTCAGGCAATCCACCTGCCTTGGCCTCCCAAAGTGCTGGGATTATAGGTGTGAGCCACCACGCCCAGCCTATTACGTACTTTTTTATTTTTATTTTTTATATTTTTTGCCACACACTTTTAAACAACCTGCTCTCACGAGAACTCACTACCATGAGGACAGCATCAATGGGATGGTGCTAAACCATTCATGAGAAATTCATCCCCATTATCCAATCACCTCCTGCCAGGGCTCGCCTCCAACATGGGGGATTACATTTCAATACTGAGATTTGAGCAAAGCAAATATCCAAACTATATCAGGTCCTAAATATGGTAGGTCATTATTTTTATAACATAAGAAAGAGCAGTCTGAGGGGCCAGAGAGTGACTCTGCTCTGCTGAGATCCTCTCTTCATGGCAAACACACGCGTTTCCAATCTGTTGGGAACATGAGCTCACAGCTACACGCTGCACTGGGAATTGCCCTAAGCTGCTGGGATCTGCCCAAGGGCATACCCTTGCAAGAGCAGCCCATGGTTAGTGGCTCCCTGATGTAGGCAGAGTTTCTCAATCTCAGCACTATTGACATTTGAGCTGGATGGTTCTTTGTTGAGGGGCAGGGTTGTCTTGTGCATTGTTGAATGTTAAACAGCACCTCTGGCCTCTAATTAATGAATGCTGCAGTGGACACTCGCCACCCCTGCTTCCCAGTGTGACAGCCAAACACCTCCTTAGGAGCAAAATCACACTCCCTTCACCTTGAGAATGACTGATGTAGGAAAACAGAGGTCCCTTGCCTCAATTTGGAACAGGGCTGAAGGGCAGGGTATCCCAGCTCCAAAACTCCATGTTGGTTGCAACCTCACTGAATGCAACTTCTCCTCACTCTGCCCTATTCTGCCTTCCTCATGTTCTTTTTTTTTTTTTTTTTTTTGAGACTGAGTCTTGCTCTGCCACCCAAGCTGCACGACAGTGATGTGATCTTGGCTCACTGCATCCTCCACCTCCCAGGCTCAAGAGATTTTCCAGCCCCAGCCTCCCGAGTAGCTGGGATTACAGGCCCGTGCCACCATGCCCACCTAATTTTTATATTTTTCGTGGAGGTGGGTTTTGCCACGTTGGCTAAGCAGGTCTCGAACTTCTGACCTCAAATGATCTACCTGCCGCAGCCTCCCAAAGTGCTGGGATTACAGGTGTGAAGCACTATGCCTGGCCTTTCCTTTTTCCTCGTGTTCTTATAGGATTTTCCAACACTGATCCCCAGAAATCTTCACACCCAACTCTGTACCTCAATTTCTAAAAAAAAAAAAAACAAAAAAAAAAACCCTAATGTATTAGTTTGCTGGGGCTGCCATAAACAAGTACCAAATACTGGGTACTTGAACAACAGAAATTTATTTTCTCACAGTTTTGGAGGCTGGAAGTCCAAGATCAAGGCGTCAGCAGGATTGATTCCTTCTAAGTCCTCTCTCCTTGGCTCGTAGATGGTCGTCATCTTTCGGGGTCTTCACATGGTCTCTCCTCTGCGTGTGTCTGTGTCTTAGTCTCTTCTCATAAGGACACCAGCCATATTGGATTAAGACCCGTACACATTTGTTGGGGAGCAGGGTTGTCTTGTGCATTGTAGAATGTTTAACAGCACCCCTGGCCTCTAATTAATGAATGCCTGCAGTGGCACCAGCACACAATGGCTCACGCCTGTAATCCCAGCACTTTGGGAGGCAGAGGCAGCTGGATCACTTGAGGTCAGGAATTTGAGACCAGCCTGGCCAACATGGTGAAACCTCGTCTCTAATAAAAATACAAAAATTAGCTGGATGTGGTGGTGCATGCCTCTAATCCCAGCTACTCGGGAAGCTGAAGCATGTGCATCGCTTGAATCTGAGAGGTGGAGGTTGCGGTGAGCTGAGATTGTGCTGTGCCACTGCACTCCAGGCTGGGTGCCACAGTGAGACTCCATCTCAAAACAAAACAAACAAAAAAAAAGGCCGTATCTTCAAATACTGCCACATTCTGAGGTACTTGGGGTTAGGACTTCAACATGAGAATTTGGTGGCAGGACACAATTCAGCCCTTACCACCAACAGCCCTTACACCATGGAAGGCTGGTTCCGGTCCAGCATATGGACTCATTCATGGGATCCATCCTGGTCTGCTCAGCTCCAAACGAGGTTGGGAAATGCTGGCATGGTTCTGGGGTCAAACCTGGGTTCAGGTAAAGCTGGTAAGCTAATTGTCAATTCGTGTCCCACCTTAGACATCTGTCCTCCGGGGATTTCTCAAGGCTGTATGATCTGGATCCATCACACACCTTCTCAAGCCCCAGTCTTCCTCTTCTCTCCTTAAATTCTAAACTGAATTTCCACAAGCCTAGTGTCCAAGCTGGCTGGAATAGAACCCTGCACAGTTAAGGCAACGTGGGGTAGGAGGGAAGGAAAAAGGAAATAGGAGGTGTGAAGGAAAAATAAATATTGGGACTCCCAAATCATAAGCTAAAAGAAAAGTCAAGCTGGGAACAGCTTAGGGCAAACCTGCCTCCCAGTCTATTCAAAGTCATCCCTCTGCTCACTGAGATAAATGCGTATCTGATTGCCTCCTTTGGAAAAGCTAATGAGAATCTCCAAAGATTGCAACTGTTTGTCTCTCGCCTATCTGTGACCTTGAAGCCCCCTGCCAGCTTTGAGTGGTCCTGCCTTTCCGGACTGAACCAGTGTTCATCTTACATATATTGATTGATGTCTCACGTCTCCCTGAAATGTATAAAATCAGGCTGTGCCCTGGCCACCTTGGGCACATGTCATCATGACTTTCTGAGACTGTGTGACAGGCACACATCCTTGACTTTAGCAAAATAAACTTTCTAAATGGACTGAGACCTGTCTCAGATATTCTGGGTTAACAGAGGGTAGGATACAGAAGTGATATTCAGTTACTTCCCTATCGTCCCCACCACTTGGGACATTCTTAGACCATAGGTTGCCGAAACAAATCCAACCCACAGATACAATTTTTTTGGCCCACTCAGTATTTTTAAATTTTTCAATTAATTGCTAATATTGTAAAATCAAGGATATGGGGCTTCTCCTAAAAACTCTAATGATGTGAAAAAACTGGGCTTTCATTGCTGCATGGCAAGAATTAGCTGAGGCTAACTAGGTCTTCCCTTTTTAGTTAGAGTCTGTCCTTTCCGATTTGCCACAGTCCCCACCATTCCCTGTTGCTTTACACCTAGTCCATTTATTCCTTTATGCAGGCATTTGGGTTCATAACTCATGGTTTGAATCTCCTTCTCTTCATTCTTAATGACTTCGCTGTGAAAAGTCTGAGAGAGATCTCCAAATTCATTTACTGCTTAATCATTTCCAAGCTTTTGGGAGCTGGGAAAGTGGTACTCTGGTAGTCTTTCTTTCTGCTCCCTGATTGAGGGAGATGTCAAGCTGTAGGTCATTTGGAGTTTCAATAAAGTGTCAGATAAAGTTGCAAGACAAATGCCAATTAAAAAAAATTAGTGTTTTCCTACACCAGCAATAACTAGAAAATTAAGTACTAAGTAATATTAAATGTAAATAAGATTTCATTTCCAGTATTGACACAGTTGTAAAGTATCTAGAAATTAACCAAACTATGAACTCATTAAATGTTTATCAAGGAAATTTAAAAAGTCTACTCCTTGGCCGGGCGCACTGGCTCACGCCTATAGTCCCAGCACTTTGAGAGGCTGAGTCAGGCAGATCACGAGATCAGGAGTTTGAGACCAGCCTGGCCAATATGGTGAAACCCCATTTCTACTAAAAATACAAAAATTAGCTGGGTGTGGTGGCACGCACCTGATTGCACCAAGATTGCTTGAGTGCAGGAGGTGGAGCCCAGCCAGGGCAACATGGTGAAACCCCATCTCTACAAAAAATACAAAAATTAGCCGGGTGTGGTGGTGCATGTCTGTGGTCCTAGATACTTGGGAGGTTGAGGTGGAAGGATTGTTTGAGCCCAGAAGATCGAGGCTGCAATGAGCCAAGATGGTGCCATTTCACCCCAGCCTGAGCAACAGAGCAACACACTGTATCTAAATAAATAAATAAATAAATGAATACTTCAAATGAATTAGACTTAACTGTGAAAGGCAGAACTACAAGGCTAGTAATAGAAAATGTAAGATGATTTGGCCGGGCGCAGTGGCTCACACTTGTAATCCCAGCAGTTTGGGAGGCCGAGGCAGGCAGATCACTTGAGGACTGGAGTTCAAGACCAGCTTGGCCAACATGGTGAAAACCTGTCCCTACTAAAACTACAAAAAAAATTTGCCAGGCATGGTGGTGGATGCCTGTAATCCCAGCTACTTTTGGGGGCTGAGGCAGGAGAATCGCTCGAACCCAGGAGACAGAGGTTGCAGTGAGTCAAGATCACACCATTGCAATCTAGCCTGGGCAACGAGAGTGAAACTCCATCTCAAAAAAATAATAATAACAAATAAAATAAAATGTAAGAAGATTTTACACATTTTGAATGACAAAAGATTTCTTAAACAGTATATAAAAACACAGATTTCTCTTCTTCAAAAATGAAGGATTTCTGTTCAAGAAAGAACACCACTGACAAAGCTGGTGGATTAAGGTGTGAGATTTGCAACATCCCACATCTAAAATATCAAAATCTAGAATGTGCAAAGAATGTATGTTAATTGACCACAACAAGGAGGCAGAACCTCGTAGAGAAAATATTCAAAGCACAGGAACAGACAGTCCATGGAAGGAGAAAATCTAATGCCTTAAAGTAGATGAAGAGCTGCTCAACCTAACTTGAAGTCAAAGAAATACAAATTAAAATACAAATATGTCACTTCACACCCATCGTAAACACTAGAAATATAGGTAATATGGCCAGCCGCGGTGGCTCACCTCTGTAATCCCAGCACTTTGGAAGGCTGAGGCAGGCGGATTACTTGAGGTCAGGAGTTTGAGACCATCCTGGGGATAGTGAAACCCCATCTCTACTAAAAATACAAAAATTAGTTGAGCATGGTGGCGGCTGCCTGTAATCCCAGGTATTCAGGAGACTGAGATAGGAGAATTGCTTGAACCCGAGAGGCAGAGGTTGCAGTGAGCCAAGATCACGCCATTACACTCCAGCCTGGGTGACAAGAGCAAAACTCCGTCTAAAAAAAAAAGAAAGAAAGCAATATAGATAATACGGTCAGGCGCAGTGGCTCATGTCTGTAATCCCAGCACCTTGAAAGACCAAGGTGGGCAGATCACTTGATGTCAGGGGTTCAAGACCAGCCTGGCCAACATGGTGAAATTCCGTCTCCACTAAAAATACAAAAATTAGCCAGGCGTGGTGAAGCGGCACCTGTTAATTCCAGCTACTGGGGAGGCTGAGGCAAGAGAATCCCTTGAATCTGGGAGGCAGAGACTGTGAGAAGTGAAGCCGGTTGGGCTTCTGAGTTGTGTGGGGACTTGGAGAACTTTTCTGTCTACCTAAAGGATTGTAAACACACCAATCAGCTTTCTGTGTCTAGCTAAAGGTTTGTAAACACACCAATCAGACCTCTGTAAAAATGCACCAATCAGTGCTCTGTGTCTAGCTAAAGTTTTGTAAATGCACCAATCAGCACTCTATAAAAATGGACCAATCAGCACTCTGTAAAATGGACCAATCAGTGCTCTGTAAAATGGACCAATCAGCAGGATATGGACAGGGCCAAATAAGGGAATAAAAGCTGGTCACCTGTGCCAGCATCCGCGATCGCTGGGATCCCTTTTTACACTGTGGAGTGTGTGTTCTTTTGTTTTTCACAATAAATCTTGCTGCTCAGTCTTTGGGAGCATGCCATTTTTAAGAGCTGTAACACTTACTGTGAAGGTTTGCAGCTTCACTCTTGAAGTCAGATGAGACAACGAACCCACAGGAAGGAATAAATTTTGGAGACATCTGAAGGAACAGACTCTGGTCACGCTATCTTTAAGAACTGTTAACATTCACTGTGAAGGTCCGTGGCTTCACGCTTGAAGTCAGCGAGACCAAGAACCAGGGAAGGAACCAATTCCAGGCACAGTTGCAGTAAGCTGAGATTGCAACACTGCACTCCAGCCTGGGCAACAGAGCAAGACTCTGTTTCAGGGAAAAAAAAAAAAAAAAAAGGAATGCATGTAATATCCTGAGGATGTGGGGAAACAAATTCTCCAGTCTCATTGCACTGGTGGCTGAGAAAACAGGTGAACAATATGGCAGGAAAAGCGTTTAGGGCTCAGGAAGCCAACTCCAAAGTATGAGCTTCCCAAACTCTGCACAGGTCCAATAGGGGCAATGGATAAAAAAGTGTGATACACACAGCACTGTTTGAGACACCAAGCTTGAGCAGCAAGATTTAGTGTGAAAAACAAAAGAACACAAACTCCACAGTGTAGAATGGGATGGAATGGAATATGGAATGGAATGGAATATGGAATGGAATGGAATGGAATATGGAATGTGAAATGGAATGGAATATGGAATGGAATGGAATATGGAATCGAACGGAATGGAACAGAACGAAACAGAATATGAAATGGAATGGAATGTAACACAATGGAATGGGATATGGAATGCAATGGAATACGGAATGGAATGGAATATGGAATGGAATGGAATATGGAATGGAATGGAATGGAATGGAATGGAATGGAATGGAATATGGAATGGAATGGAATGGAATGGAATGGAATATGGAATGGAATGGAATATGGAATGGAATGGAATATGGAATGGAATGGAACGGT
>NW_016803704.1:0-845 GCF_001698545.2 Rhinopithecus bieti | reverse complement strand
CTGGGCGACAGAGCGAGACTCCGTCTCAAAAAAAAAAAAAAAAGAGTGACCAAAAACCTAGAATTCAAATTCTAAGGTAAAATTTGATCTTTGCATTTTCTTTTCCCCAAGCCCCTTATTCCATGGGAACTATCTCCCTTTAACTCTGCTTCTTCGAGTATTTCCTCTGGTCTTCCAAACTAAGGGATTCTCTAGGGATCTGGACTATATAAAGGCTAAAATCAGAGAATCATAGCGCCTCAGGATTAGAAGGGATTCTGGCATTTTAATCCCCTCTACAATACCTCTACTAAGTGGCCTACATATAATTGAACATGTTTTGTGAGAGCTTCCACCCAGTGGTCCTACTTCTACCTTTGGGCCACATGGAATAAATGCAATCCCTCTTTTAATGAATACTTTTGAAGACTGCAATTTGTTCACACTAAATCTCTTTTCCAACCAAAATTTCCTCAATTTCTTTCTTTCTTTTTTTTGAGACAAAGTCTCACTCTGTTGCCCAGGCTGGAGTGCAGTGGCACGATCTCGACTCACTGCAACCTCCCCCTCCCGGGTTCAAGCGATTCTCCTGTCTCAGCCCCCTGAGTACCTATGATTACAGGCGTATGCCACCATGCCTGGCTAAATTTTGTATTTTTAGTAGAGACGGGGTTTCACCACGTTGGTCAGGCTGGTCTCGAACTCCTGACCTTGTGATCCGCTTGCCTTGGCCTTCCAAAGTGCTGGGATTATGGCCATGAGTCACTGTGCCTGGCCCTTTTTTTTTTTTTTTTTTTTAAGAGATAGTGTCTCCGGGCCAGGTGCAGTGGCTCACACCTGTAATCCCAGCCCTTTGGGAGGCCGAG
>NW_016803703.1:0-1101 GCF_001698545.2 Rhinopithecus bieti | reverse complement strand
AGCCTCGGCCGCACACGCCACATCGGTACGGCCGCTGTTCCGTGTGGCAGCGCTGGTGGCGCATCAGCAGGGCCGCCTCCCAGAAGCGCTTCCCGCACACCGGGCAGCGGAAACCCCGCTTCTGCCGATGGCTGCGGCGGTGCAGGAGCAAGTCGTAGGCGCCCGCGAAGCTCTGGCCGCAGAGGCCGCAGCCCAGGGTCCGTCGCACCAGGTGCACGTACTTGTGAGTCACTAGGCCCAGGAAGTGCTTGAAACTCTGGCCGCACGTGGCACAGCTGAAGCGCTCAGGGCCGGAACTGGCACCCCCGGCGGCCCCTGCCACCGCCGCCCCGCCTGCGTCCTCACCCCCAGACACCCCTGCCAGTGCCGCCACGGCCGCTCCCACCTCCCCGCCAGCCCATTGTCCAGCACGCTGGCCGCATCCGTGCCGCTGGAGCCGTCCGGGGGCTGCGGGCCGCCAGGCGTGCTCGGGAGCAGGCGCTCGGGGGCGGCCTGGTGGACCAGCTTGTGCCACATGAGGTTCTCAATGAAGCCGAAGGTCTTGCCGCAGGCGTCGCAGCCGTAAGGCTTCTCTGCCATGTGGACCTCCTTGTGGCTCATGACGTGAAAGAGATCTGGGAAGTGCTCGCCGCAGTCCGAGCAGGCGTAGCTCAGCCCATCGGTGGGCCCTGCAGACGTGCCTGAGGCCCCGGGCCCACAGGCCCCGGATGCGCCCTGGGTGGAGGGGAGGCCGGCGGCCCCGGCCAGGGCACAGGGCAGCTGGAGCCGGTGCACCTGGCGGTGGCGGGTGAGGCTCTGCGGGTAGCCGAAGACCTTGCCGCAGAGCTCGCACTTGTAGGGCCGCTCGCGCGTGTGCACCACGTGGTGCTTGCTCAAGTGGAAGGATTCGCGGAAGCGCTTCCCGCACACGGGGCACTGGTGGGGCTTCTCGCCCGTGTGGATGCGCTCGTGGCGCTTCAGGGTCTCGCGGCGCCCGAAGCCACGCCCGCAGATGCCGCAGCAGAACGTCTTTCCCGGGACGCTGGCGCCCGAGCCTCCCGCCCCGCTGGTCCCTGCGCCGCCGAGCAGCAGCGGGTGGCCGCCCAGGAGCGGGACTGGCAC
>NW_016803702.1:18554-21983 GCF_001698545.2 Rhinopithecus bieti | reverse complement strand
GCTTTGTACTTTTGTGGTATCATTGGTGATATCCCTTTTATCATTTTTTATTCTGTCTGTTTGATTCTTCATTCTTTTCTTGTTGGTAGAACTAAATGTCTATCTATTTTGTTAATCTTTTCAAAAGCCAGCTCCTAGATTCATTGATATTTTAAAGGGATTTTGTATCTCTGTCTACTTCAGGTCTCCTCTGATTACAGTTATTTCTTGTCTTCAGCTGGCTTTTGCATATTTTGCTCTTGCTTCTCTTGTTCTTTTAATTGTGACATTATGGTGTCTATTTTAGATCTTTCCAGTTTCCTGATGTGGACATTTAGTGCTGTAAATTTCTCCCATAACACTTCTTTAGCTGTTTCCCAGAGATTCTGGTTTGTTGTCTCTTTTTTTCATTGGTTTCAAATAATTTGTTTATTTTTGCCTTAATTTCATTATTAAACCACGAGTCATTCAGGAGCAGGTTGTTCAATTTTCATGTAGCTTTGTAGTTTGCAGTAAGTTTCTTGATTTTGCGTTCTAATTTGATTGTACTGTAGTCTGAGAAAATGTTAAGATTTCCAATATTTTGAATTTGCTTAAGAGTGTTTTACTTTTGATTTTGTGGTCAATTTTAGAATAACTGTCATGTGGTGCTGAGAAGAATGTATATTCTGTTTATTTGGGGTGAAGAGCTCCGTAGATATTTATTGGGTTTGCTTGACTCAGAGCTGGGTTCAAGTACCGAATACCCTTGTTAATTTTCTGTCTCATTGATTTGTCTAATATTGACAGTGAACGTGTTAAAGTCTCCCACTATTATTGTGTGGAAGTGCAAGTCTTTTTGAATGTCTCTAAGAACTTGTTTATTGAATCTGGGTGCTCCTGTATTGGGTGCATATATATTTATGGTATATCGCTCTTCTTGTTGCATTGATCCCTTTACCATTCTGTAATGCCCTTTTTCATCTTTTTTGATCTCTGTTAGTTTAAAGTCTTTTTTATTTCCTATGCCTATCTCTAATCTTTTTTTCAAAGTAAAGCTGACTTTAATCAGAACTTTATTTTTTTAAATTATACTTTATGTTCTAGGCTACATGTGCACAATGTACAGGTTTGTTACATATGTATACATGTGCCATGTTGGTGTGCTGCACCCATTAACTTGTCATTCACATTAGGTATATCTCCTAATGCTATCCCTCTCCCCTCATCTGACCCCACAACAGGCCCCAGGATCTGATGTTCTCCTTCCTTTGTCCAAGTGTTCTAGACTGTTTCAACATATGCAAATCAATAAATGTAATCCAGCATATAAAGATAACCAAAGACAAAAACCACATGATTATCTCAATAGATGCAGAAAAGTCCTTTGACAAAATTCAACAGCCCTTCATGCTAAAACTCTCAATAAATTTAGTACTGATGAAACATATCTCAAAATAATAAGAGCTATTTATGACAAACCCATAGCCAACATAATACTGAATGGGCAAAAATTGGAAGCATTCCCTTTGAAAACTGGCATAAGACAGGGATGCCCTCTCTCACCACTCCTATTCAACATAGTGTTGGAAGTTCTGGCAAGGGCAATCAGGCAAGAGAAAGAAATAAAGGGTATTCAATCAGGAAAAGAGTAAGTCAAATTGTCCCTGTTTGCAGATGACATGATTGTATATTTAGAAAACCCCATCACTTCAACCCAAAATCTCCTTAAACTGATAAGCAACTTCAGCAGAGTCTCAGAATACAAAATCAATGTGTAAAAATCACTAGCATTCTTATACAGCAATAACAGACAAACA
This sequence comes from Rhinopithecus bieti, assembly GCF_001698545.2. Taxonomy (NCBI): domain Eukaryota; kingdom Metazoa; phylum Chordata; class Mammalia; order Primates; family Cercopithecidae; genus Rhinopithecus; species Rhinopithecus bieti. The sequence continues at coordinate 20,205 of NW_016803702.1, read as the reverse complement.
GAGAGCCAAATCATGAGTGAACTCCCATTCACAATTGCTTCAAAGCGAATAAAATACCTAGGAATCCAACTCACAAGGGATGTGAAGGAACTCTTCAAGGAGAACTACAAACCACTGCTCAATGAAATAAAAGAGGACACAAACAAATGGAAGAACATTTCATGCTCATGGACAGGAAGAATCAATATTGTGAAAATGTCCATACTGCCCAAGGTAATTTAGAGATGCAATGCCATCCCCATTAAGCTACCAATGACTTTCTTCACATAATTGGAAAAAACTACTTTAAAGTTTATATGGAACCAAAAAAGAGCCCACATTGTCAAGATCATCCTAAGCCAAAAGAACCAAGCTGGAGGCATCATGCTACCTGACTTCAAACTATACTACCAGACTACAGCAGTCTTTAATCTCTTAATGTCGTCATCTTCATAAGCTGAGGGTGTATGTCGTCTCAGGACCCTGGGATGATTGTGTTAACTGCACAAATTATTCATAAAGTATGTGTGTTTAAACAATATGAAATCTGGGCACCTTGAAGAAAAGAACAGGATAACAGTGATGTTCAGGGAACAAAGGAGATAACCATTAAGTCTGGCTGCCTGAGAACCGGGCAGAACAGAACCATATTTCTCTTCTTTCAACAGCAAATAGGAGAACTATTGCTGAATTCTTTTTCTCAGCAAGGAACAGCCCAGAGAAAGATAATGCATTCCTAGGGGGAGGTATCTGGAATGGCTGCTCTGGGAATGTCTGTCTCATACAGTTATAGATAAGGGATGAAATAAGCCCGGGTTTCCCGTAGCACTCCCTGGCCTACTAGGATGAGGAAATTCCTGCCTAATAAATTTTGGTCAGACCGGTTTTCTGCTCTCAAACCCTCTCTCCTCATAAGATGTTATCAATGACAATGCATGCTCAGTGGAACATGAAACTACATTAGTATTTTTAATTTTGCCGCAGTTCTGTAATCTCACCCTGCCTCCATTTGCCTTGTGATATTTTATTACCTTGTGAAACATGTGATCTCTGTGACTCACACCCTATTCGAACACTCCCTCCCCTTTAAAAATCACTAATAAAAAAATGCTGGTTTTGTGGCTTGGGGTGCATCACAGAACCTGCTGAAGAGTGATGTCTTCCCCATATACCCAGCTTTAAAATTTCTCTCTTTTGTATTCTTTCCCTTTATTTCTCAGACCGGCCAACACTTAGGGAAATAGAAAATAACCTACATGAAATAACATTGAATTATCAGAGGTGGGTTCCTCTGAGAGTTAGTTTTTCTTCTAACAGTCAGGCCCCTCTTCTGCAGGTCTGCTGCTGTTTGTTGGAGGTCCACTCCAGACGCTGTTCACCTGGGTATCACCAGTGGAGGCTGCAGAACAGCAAAGATTGCTGCCTTTTCCTTCTTCTGGAAGCTTCATTCCAGAAGGCAACTGGCCTGATGCAAGGCAGAGCTCTCCTGTATGAGGGGGTCTGTCAACTCCTGTTTGGAGGTCTCTCCTAGTCAGGAGGCAAAGAGGTAAGGAACCCACTTGAGGGGTTATAAATCTTTTATAACGCTTTACAAATTTTGTTAAAGAGCAAATCAGTGCCTTAAGAAAATCCTGTTGTGCTTTATTCTGATGCTCAATTTATGAAAAAAAAA
>NW_016803702.1:11558-16629 GCF_001698545.2 Rhinopithecus bieti | reverse complement strand
TTAAGCCAAAGAGCTTAAGGTTGGGGAAATTATTCCCAGTTTTGGTGCTGCATCTGAGGGGAGTGTCTTGTGGTATGGGAACACAATTTCCCATCTGCAAAGAGAGGACAGATGAGAAAAAAGGAGGCATTCTTTTTCAAAGGAGTGCCAGTGATTCAGGATGCATTCAATACAAGTAGAGACTGAAGATGGCAGGTTACTTATCTGGAAAGAGGCGAAAATGAATCCCTTAGTTCCTTTCTCTTCCCAGTGAATACTGAGGGTACATGAGGGAGAGAAAGAAAAGGCATCCATTTTCTTTCTTCTGTCTTTATATCCCCAAGTCCCAGCATCCTTGGCAGGGTATCACCCATGGGTGCCAATGCAGCTTTCACCCATATGGAACAGGGAGGCCTAGAGGGTAGGAATTATTTGCACTCACCTACATGTTGCCTATCCTCGCTGCTGTCAGTAACTTCATCTATGCCATGGATGCTAGCATGACCTCTATTCATAAAATTGGGAGGGGACTAATCAGCATGAATTAGTCATGCTCACGTGCACTGTGCCCCTTGACTTCTGTTGTTATCTGCTTCTGGATCCCTCAGATCCAGTTTTCGGGAATTCAACTCGAAGCTTGGAATTGCATTTGGACATAAGCGTGCCTCAGGAGGGTGCATGGACTTATTAAGTCTCCAGTGGCCATCCTCAAACAAGGGAGAGAATAGGGAGTCCCATGTATCAGGGTCCTAGCCTAGTAAAATGTCTTTTAAAAGAAGAAGAAGAAAAATAACACCTCTCACATAGTAAAGTTTCCTGTATTTGCAGGGCTATGTTAACTCCTGACATGGTGGAAAAAAGAAAAGAAAAAAAAATCTTAAGCACAGGAAGAGGAAGGTGCTTGGAGGAAAAAGTCTCTTGCTCTATGCAAATGGATTCCTTCAATAGGAAAAACAAAAACAACAGCAACAAACTCTTAATCATTACAATCTCCTTGCCTCTAAGAACAGAGTGGAGCCACATTGTTCTGAATCGCAAATCTGATGATTGGGCCAAATGCTCATTCTACCCAGTAATATCTCTGTAGTTTGGAACAACACCCTCAGTATTGTAAAAGAAAAAATAGGTCAATGACAGCCCTGAAAGAAATAGGGAAAATGCAACAGAAAAGACTGAATTAGTATGAGGCCAACATTCCCAACCCTGAGAGCAATGGGAGGGAGGGTGTCCCCTCCATCATTCTGTCCTCTGTAGTTGTACCATTCACTCTTAACTAGCTAATCAGAGGTTTGATGCTTTGTCTGCCTTCAGAAAAAAGTCTGAGGATGAGAGGCCTCAGAAAATAACTGAAGAGTCTAGTTCTGCATTTAGTCACTTTTCAGGATCCCAGGCAAGCCCCCAAAATGACACAGGGTTTTTCTTGGCGCCTTTGTCAGACTCACAGTTAGGGCACCCCATCTACTCAGCCCACCATGGTCAGCCCCTTGTGGGAGGGAGCATGTGAGCAGGTGAGCACATGATCCAGCTGGCCACTCCTAGTGCCAACACAGGAGCAAGCTCCATGTGGGGCCCGAGGCCAGATCAGGCATGTCACATTGAGGCAAATGTGGTGGCACCCAGGGCTTGCAACCCTGAAGCCCCAGGAGGGGTGTCAGTGTGCTAATTAGCTCTTTTAGTTCTGCCATCCACAGCCTGATGGATGGTGGCATGTTAGCCGCTCAGTCAGCCCCTATCCACATTATGTAAGGCAGCTGTCCTCTGCCAGTGACAGCCTTTCTGGGTACCTGCACTAGGTGGGATGATCCGAGCTTTTGTCCAGCATTCAAGAATGGGGTTGAGATCATGCTGATGACTGAAAGGTGATGAGGATGGAGAATTTTCTTGAGCAATGGAACAACTCTCAGTAGAGAGGGTGTGTGTGTGTGTGGGGGGGGGTGGTCACCCACTCCCACAGTCAGGTGGTTTCTTTTTCCCTGTGTGACTGTGTCAAGGGCCTTTTGTTGACTTAGAATAGGGAGTGAGTGTTGATTTGTGAGTATGTAAAAATGGTTAAAGCAAAGACCACACTCAAAGGTGGTCACAACAGTCTAGAAAACCAATTAGGAAAGGGTGGGTAAATGTAAAATAGGTAAAGGGTGGTGATCCATCAGAGGAAAATGCACCAAACCAGAAGACGGGTTCTCAGTTTGGTCTGGGATTTGCTTGTAGCTTGGCTTTCAGGCTTTAAACTGCATTTGGCTTGGAGGTGGGGTTTCACTGTGGACCTGCCCCTATCTGCATAGGCATTTGTCTCCCTCCTACCGCTATCAACAAGATATGTGTTTTAGAAGGTCAAGTCCAGGTAAGAATAACTGAGAGGTGTGTGGCTTCCTTACTTCACTGAGCCCCCACAGATAAGGTTAAGGTAGGCTAAGAATACTAGCAGGGCAGGCCAAGAATGATGGGTCTTGATCTTCTTCATCCCAGTTGGTTTGTAGGGCAGATATTCCAAGTCAGAAGACACAACTATAGAACATCAGTGGTTACCACCACTGTCTAGCATGTTGCTCATAAAGCAGAGGTGTCTCTTCAAGAGAAGCAGGCCACTATACCTGTGTCAGTCTCTGGAGCAGTGATGTAAAGAACTTACCTAGGAGGATAGGCAGTACATATTATAAAACTTGCAGTTCAATCACTTTCCCAAATATAACTGACTCTCTTTGAAACACAGCATGAGGAAGCTCAAGCTTTAAGCCATTGTTGAAAACAATGAAGATTTGGGTAGTAAACAATAAAATCAAGCCTTGTTGTTTTATGAGAAAACAATGTCAAAGTTAGGTTAGCTAGAAGATAATCAGCAATAACTATGGGAAAAGACTTCTAAGAGAAGTCTTCTGCCTGGGGTTGGAGAAAGCCTAAAAGACACATCTAAAAGACTAGCCTCCTCCCCTAAAAAGGGGTCTAAATTTCACTGGATCATTGTAGAACAATTTATGTTCCAAAGTATTGTTGAAAACAATATTGTAACCATCTGACAATTACTGGAGGCTAATATTTGGGTGTGATACCAACAAGCTCTGGGTATTGCCACAAGGTTGCTACAACGAAACATCTAAAATATTGGCTTGTCAACAACCAAAAAGTTATAAGACATAGAAAGAAACAGGAAAATGTAACAGATTCACCTTAATAAAGGCAGGCACAAAATAGAAACTATCTTTGTGAAGCTACAGATGTTGAATTTATCGGAGATTTTAAGTTGACTGTTTTAAATATGTTCACATAACTGAGGGAAACTATGCTTTTAAAAAACTAAAGGAAGATAGATGATAATGTCTCAACATACAGGATATTCATCAAAATAAAATTACAAAAAAATTCTGAAGGTAAAATTTACAATAAAATAAATATTTTATTATAGAGGTTCAACAGTAGATTTGAACTGGTAGAAAATTCAATGAACTTGAAGACGCATCAATAGAGAATATATAATCACTCTTAGAAATAAAATAATGAAAATATACAGAATGTCAGAGAAATATAAAACATTGTTAATAAATTAAAAGTAAAATGAAGAGATCTATACCAAGACACATCATATTTAAAATGTTGAAAGCAAAAGAAATAGAACATCCTCAAAGTTGCACAGGAATGATAGCTCTCCATGTACGTAGGAACCTACAAAAAGATTAACAGCTGATGTATCATCAGAAAAAAGAGCCAGAAGGCAGAGGGACAATATATTCAAAGTGTTGAAACCTATCAACCAAAAATCTTATATGCAGTTAACAATATTTTTCAAATGAAAGTGATATAAATACATTCCCAAATGGTATGAAAAGTTTAAAAAATTTAAATGCAAACATCTCCCCCAACCTGGGAGGAACTGACAGACCAAAGAGCGACTCAGATAAATCTAGCTTGATTTAAAGGGCCATCCTGGATGGCGGCAGGACAGCTCTAGAGATCTAGAAATCACCCATCTCTGAGCTGATTTTTAGCTAATTTTCTGGCTCGTTGCCTACTGTATGTGTGTAACGAGATTTTTTTTCCTTGGTAGACTCTCGGATACTCTCTGGAATGTTTGGATTCTCAGGGACACCTGCACTTTGGTTGAGCATTATGGCCTTGGCTCACTGCCCAGCCTTCAGGGTTCAGGCAGTGGACATAGGCCCTTAAGTTACCTGATGGGGGACCCATTACACTACACTGTATAAACAAAAAGAGAGAATTCATTGCTAGCTAAAATATCATAAAATTATTAAAGAAATAATTTAAAGTGCAAATGTCATACCTTAAAACTAGAAATTATTACTGTAAAATTAAATACCTAATAAAGGGAAAACAAACCATTTTCATGGATTGGAAGCATAATATTGTTAAGATGACAATACTCCCCCAGATGATCAACACATTCAATACACTCTCTATCAAAATCTAAGCTGGATTTATTTTGCCAAAATTGAGAAGCCAATCCTGATTCATATAAAAATGTATGCCGGGCGCCACGGCTCATGCCTGTAATCCCAGCACTTTGGGAAGCTGAGGCAGGCAGATCACAAAATCGGGAGATCGAGACCAGCCTGGCTAAGACAGTGAAACCCAGTCTCTACTAAAAATAAAAAAAAATTAACTGGGCTTGGTGGTGGGTGCCTATAGTCCCAGCTACTTGGGAGGCTGTGGCAGGAGAATGGCATGAACCTGGGAGGCGGAGCTTGCAGTGAGCTGAGCTTGCACCACTGCACTCCAGCCTAGGCAACAGAGCAAGACTCCATCTAAAAAGAAAAATAAATAAAATTAAAAAATAAATAAATAAAACAATAAAAATGTAAGGAATTCACAATATCTAAAATATTCTTGAAAATTACAAGAAATTTTAAAGCACTCACAGGTTTCTATTTCAAAACATACTACAAAGCTACAGTAATCAAGACAGTGTGGCAACAGCATGATGCTAGACATATAGATTAATAAAATAGAACTGAAAGTTCAGAAATTAAACCTCATATTTACAGGCAAGGTTTTTAACAAGGGAGCCAAGATTATTCAATAGAAAAAGAATATTCTTGAACAAATGGTTCTGTGACAACTGTGTATGTGCATGTGGATACAT
>NW_016803702.1:0-11334 GCF_001698545.2 Rhinopithecus bieti | reverse complement strand
AAAAAAAAAAAAAAAAGTTGAACCCATACTTCACATCATATACAAAGTTAAAAATAAGCAAAATCCTAAATGTCACAGCTAAAACTATAAAATTGTTAGAAGAAAATATAAAAGTAAATCTTAATGACCTTGGATTGGGGAATGGTTCTTAGATATGACACCAAAAGCATAAGCAGTAAAAGAAAAATAAATAAAATTATATGTGCTTAAAATGACATCATAATAAAGTGAAAAGACAGACTCCTAAATAGAAAACAATATTCAGAAATCATTTACTTGATGCAACTGTACCGTATTTAGGATATATAAATGACACAACACTCAGTAATAAAAATTCAAATAAAGTAAAATGGGCAAAATATTTGAACAGATGCTTATCCCAAAAAGATCTACAAATCACCAATTATCACACAAAAAGATAGGGATCATCACTAGTCATTAGGGAAATGCAGATCAAAACCAGAATAATATACTACTTCACACCCACTAGTATGGCTATCCACAGACAATAGCAAGTGTTGATAAGGATGTGAAAAAAATGTAAAATGGTGCAGCCACTTTGGGCAACACGTTGGCACATCCTCAGAAAAGTTAAACTTAGAATTACCGTTGGATCCAGCAATTCCATTCTGAGCGTATACCCATGATTAATTAAAACATTTGTCCACATAAAAATTTGTTCATGAATGTTCATAGCAAGATTCGTGATAATCAACAGGTGGAAACAATCTAAATGGCCATAAACTGATGAATGGTTAAATAACTGTGGTATATTTGTACAATGTAATATTATTTAGCAATAAAAAGGAATGAAGAATTGATACACGATACAATGTGGATGAAGCTTGAAAATATTATACTACATGAAAGAAGCCAGTCGCAAAAGACCATATATTGTATAATATTTTTTATGTAAAATAAGCAAATTCATAGATGCAGAAAGTATATTAGTGATTGCTCAGGGCTAGGCAGGAGGAAGCGCCTGGGAGAAAACAGGAAAGATTGCAAATGGGTATGAAATTTCTTTTTGTGGTGATGACAATGTTCTAAATTTGACTGTAGTAATGATTGTACAACTCTGTGAATATTGTACAGTTATTCACTTTTAAAGTTTAAATACATGAATTTTATGGTATGTGAATTATATGTAATAAAGCTATTAAAAAGAAGTCAAGGAAGATTTTATTGAGAAGTGAAATTTAAGCTGGAAATTGAAAAACAGGTACGATTTTGATAGTGGATGAGGAATGTGGATGAGAGATGCACGTTTCAGAGAAGCTTCTGTAGAGGGAGGAGTTTGTGAGCTAGGGAACCATATCAGTCTCTTCTTTTTTTATTACTATACTTAAGTTTGGGGCTACATGTGCAGAACTTGCAGCTTTGTTACATAGGTATACATGTACCATGGTGGTTTAATGCACTCGTCAACCCGTCATCTACGTTAGGTGTTTCTCCTACAGCTATCCCTCCTCTTTCCCCCCAACCCCTGACAGACCCCAGTGTGTGATTCTCCCCTCCCTGTGCCCATATGTTCTCATTGTTCAACTACCACTCATGAGTGAGAACATGCGGTGTTTGGTTTTCTGTTCCTGCTTTAGTTTGCTGAGAATGATGGTTTACAGCTTCTCCCATCTCCTGGCAAAAATCATGAACTCACTATTTTTTATGGCTCCATAGTATTCCATGGTGTATATATGCCATATTTTCTTTATCCAGTCTATTATTGATGTGCATTTGGGTTAGTTCCAAGTCTCTGCTATTGTAAATAGTGCTGCAATAAATATACTTGTGCACGTGTCTTTACAGTAGAATCATTTATAATCCTTTGGGTATACACCCAGTAATGGGATTGCTGGGTCAAATGGAATTTCTAGTTCTAGATCCTTGAGGAATTGCCACACTGTCTTCCACAGTGGTTGAACTGAACAGTGTAAAAGCGTTCCCATTTCTCCACATCATCTCCAGCATCTGTTTTTTCCTAACTTTTTAATGAGATGGTATCTCATTGTGCTTTTCATTTGCATTTCTCTAATGACCAGTGATGATGAGCTTTTATGCATACATATTTTGGCCGTATAAATGTCTTCTTTTGAGAAGTGTCTGCTCATATTTTTTGCCCAATTTTTGGTGGGGTTTTTTGCTTTTTTTTTCTTGTAAATTTGTTTAAGTTCCTTGTAGATTCTGGATATTAGCCCTTTGTCAGATGGGTAAATAGCAAATTTTTTCTCCCATTCGGTAGGCTGCCTGTTTACTGTGATTATAGTTTCTTTTCCTGTGCAGAAGGTCTTTAGTTTAACTAGATCCTATTTGTCAATTTTGTCTTTTGTTGCAGTTGCTTTTGGTGTTTTAGTCATGAAGTTTTTGCCCATGCCTATGTCCTGAATGGTACTGCCTAGGTTTTTTTCTAAGGTTTATATGGTTTGGGGTGTTATGCTTAAGTCTTTAATCCAGCTTGAGTTAATTTTTTAATAAGGTGTAAGGAAGGGGTCCAGTTTCAGTTTTCTGCATATGGCTAGCCAGTTTTCCCAACACCATTTATTAAATAGGAAATCCTTCCCCATTGCTTGTTTTGGTCAGGTTTAGTCTGATGGGCTTCCCTTTGTGGGTAATCTGACCTTTCTCTCTGACTGCCCTTAACATTTTTTTCCTTTATTTCTCCCTTAGTGAATCTGATGATTATGTGTCTTGGGGTTGCACTTCTCAATGAGTATCTTTGTGTTTTTTCTGTATTTCCTGAATCTGAATGCTGGCCTGACTTGGTAGGTTGGGGAAGTTCTCCTGGATAATATTCTGAAATGTGTTTTCCAACTTGGTTTCATTCTCGCTGTCACTTTCAGGTACATCAGTGAAGCATAGGTTTAGTCTCTTCACATAGTCCCACATTTCCTGGAGTCTTTGTTTCTTCCTTTTCATTCTTTTTTCTCTAATCTTGTCTTCATGCTTTATTTCGTTAAGTTGATTTTCAATCCCTGATATCATGTTTTCTGCTTGATCGATTTGTCTATTGATAATTGTGTATGCTTCACAAACTTCTTGTGCTCTGTTTTTCAACTCCATCAGGTTATTTATGTTCTTCTCTAAACTGGTTATTCTAGTTAGCAGTTCCTGTAACCTTTTATCAAGGTTCTTAGCTTCCTTGCATTGGGTTAGAACATGCTCCTTTAGCTCAGAGGAGTTTGTTATTACTCACCTTCTGAAGCCTACTTCTGTCAATTCATCAAACTCATTTGCCATCCTGTTTTCTTTCCTTGCTGGTGAGGTATTATAATCATTTGGAGGAGAAGAGGCATTCTGGTTTTTGGAATTTTCAGCCTTTTTGCACTGTTTTTTTTCCTCATCTTTGTGGATTTGTCTACCTTTGGTCTTTGATGTTGGTGACCTTTGGATGGGGTTTTGAGTGGTTGTCCTTTTGTTGATGTTGATGCTATTGCTTCTTGATTGTTAGTTTTTCTTTAAACAGTCAGGCCCCTCTTCTGCAGGTTTGCTGGCATTTGCTGGAGGTCCACTGCAGACCCTGTTTGCCTTAGTATCACCAGTGGAGGCAGCAGAACAGCAAAGATTGCTTCCTGCTCCTTCCTCTGGAAGCTTCATCCCAAAGGGGCACCTGCCACATGCCAGCTGGAGCTCTCTTTTATGAGATGTCCGTCAAACCCTCCTGGGAGGGTCTCCCAGTCAGGAAGCACAGGGATCAGGGATCCAGTTGAGGAGGGAGTGTGTCCCTTAGCAGAGCTTGAGTGTTGTGCTGGCAGGTCTGCTGCTCTCTTCAGAGCTGGCTGGCAGGAATGTTTAAGTTTGCTGAAGCTGTGCCCACAGCCGTCCCTTCCCCCAGGCGTTCTGCCTGAGGGAGATGGAAGTTTTACCTATAAGACCCTGACTGAGACTGCTGCCTTTCTTTCAGAGATTCCCTTCCCAGAGAGGAGGACTCTAGAGATGCAGTCTAGCTACATGGGCTTGGCAGCACTGTGGTGGGCACAATCCAAACTTCCTGGTGGCTTTGTTTACACTGTGAGAGGAGAACCGCCTACCCAAGCACCAGTAATGGTGGATGATCCTCCCCCAACCAAGCTGGAGTCTCCGAGGTCGACTTCAGATTGCTGTTCTGGCAGTGAGAATTTCAAGCCAGTAGATCTTAGCTTGTTGGGCTTCATGGGGGTGAGATCCACTGAGCAAGAAAATTGGTTCTCTGGCTTCAGCCCCCTACAGTGAATGGTTCTGTCTCACTGGCATTCCAGGCACTACTGGGGAAAAAAAAACAACAAACTTCTGCAGCTAGTTCGGTGTCTGTCCAAATGACCACCCAGGTTTGTGCTTCAAACCCAGGGCCCTGGTGGTGTAGGTACCCAAGGGATTCTCCTGGTCTGCAGGTCATGAAGAAAGTGGAAAAAGCCTAGTATTTGGGCTGGAATGCACCGTGCCTCATGGCACAGTCTTTCAAGGGCCTCTCTTGGCAAAGGGAGGGAGTTTCCTGACCCCTTGTGCTTCCCACATGTTGCGACACTCCACCCTGCTTCTGCTCACCCTCCATAGGCTGTACCCACTTTCTAACCAGTCCCAAGGAGATGAGCTAGGTACCTCAGATGGAAATGCAGAAATCACCTACCTTCCGTGTTGGTCTTGCTGCGAGCTGCAGACCAGAGCTGTTTCTCTTGGGCCACCTTGTCTGGGAATCCTGTATCAGTGTTTTATGCAGTGATCATGACATGACAAAATTGGCATTTACATTAATTTTCCTTCGGTAAGCCAGAGTAATGGATATCTGAACATTCAGGGAGGAGGGATTTAGGGAGATGAGTTAGGGGCTCTGAAAATAAAAGTGTGATGAGTTTGAGAAGGTGTTGGAATAAATATAGAGGAAGACACATTTGTGGAAGAATTAATCCAGAGTTAGGTGATTGATTAGGCTACAATAAGTCTCAAGCTATTGAACAACAACAACAAAAGAGATGAAGAGATGTTAATTTGCAATATTATCGCTGCAACAAGCTACATGTTATTTACTTAGGGACTGAAACTCACACAATTTACAAAGTCGTGTTGAACACAATGCATCCCAATTCCCAAATCCGCAATACTGAATGATTAGCTTAACAGCATAAAAACAAAGTAAGTATATTAAATTCCATAATATAATTTCAGGTTATTTATGCTGAGACACCACAAAAATACCTAGAGTCAGATAGTGTGGAGTCCTGCCTCTGCCACTAATACTTCCATTCTCAAACAGATAGGTAACTTGCCTCTTTGTGTTATACGTCCATCAAAAAAAAAAAAAAAAAAAAAAAAAAAAAAAAACTGCCCGTTTGGAGTATAGCACAGACCACCACACACACCACACACACACACACACACACACACACACCACAGGCACATATATGAAAGAGCTTCCTTCACGGATTGAGAAAAAGCAAATTTATTGTACATTCATGTTTCTCGTTACTATTTTTTCTTATCATAGTCACTGGCTGAATTTTCCTTTAGATCCCAATCGCCACAAGATTCGGCATCAGGAGTGCCCTTCTGGACCACCAAAAGCACTTCTTTAAGTCTCTATTTTGGTAGGGCCGGACTGTACCTCAGAGAGATGGTGGCTGGGTGGATGTGGGGGAGGAGAAAGGAACGTGGGTGGGAACTTCGACTCGATTTGAAACTGAACCTTGGTAAAGAATAGATTGAAAAACTACATGCCGGCTTAAAGCCTTCACAAATTGCACTGCATGGGCTGCAAAGGGAGGAGGTAATACCTCCTGCGGGAGGAGAGCCCACAGCCCAGTGCTGTCTCCCCCGCCCCCAATGCAGCAATAGGTTGGTGAGCCACCCTCTCCAGTCCTCCCTGCAGAACCCTATAAATTGGATACCTAGAGACTTGGAGAAATTCGCAGCTCCAGGCTGCTTGGAAGTTGGTGCTTCCTCTCCTTGGCTGTGATTGGCTGATAGAGCTATTTCTCTGGAAGCCACACATGCCACCTCTGTTGTTCTTGGGAGAGAAGGCCACTAGGGAAGAACACCAAGTGGTGCGGGAAAGCCCACTCCCAGATGCAGTTGGAGCATCTGGTTTGGTCAGGGACTCTTAAAGGGTGGGGGAGTTCTGTCCTCACTATACTGACACCTAGCAAGTTAGGGACTGCGAGTTCCACTAGGTTAGAGGTAAGGCCGGAAGCCCAGGTGAGGAAGGGAGAGGCGAAGGGTCTCATTATTGACACCTGGGCCAGATTAAGCTCTGGGTCCTGCTGGTGTGCTAGGAGGGCTGCATAAAGGCACTTGCTTCAAGGCTATTGTGGAATAAAGGTATCTAGCTCGCTTTTCTTATCTCAATTATGTATTCTCAGGTCCAGAATTCAATTTTTTAAAATCTTTCAGACACTCCTAATAACTGACTTCATTCTGTATGTGTGTGCAGCTGCTGAGGTTAGCAGCTCCTCTATTGTTGGCAGAACAGAGGTTGAAGGGCTCTTGGAGTCTTTGGAGGAGTTGTGGGCCTGAGGGAGTCAGTCTGCTCCTGGCTGTCTGGGGCTAGGCTGAGGACATGATATTGGGATCTTCCAAAATGGAGAGAGTGTTGGTAAAGTTTCCAGGGTTATTGACTGCTCTTTTGGTCTGGGGCTGACTCTATATTATCTTATAAAGAGGAAATGTAGAATTAAGGGAAGATGCTGACTGTTTTATAATCCAGGGACAATTTGAGGAGCATGGGGGAAGGTAAGCAATCCTTTACCATTCATTGCCTCAAGATAAATTTTGGCTATAGAAGGAATGTGAGGTGCCCTTTGACTGTCTAGGGAAAATTTGGTGCCTGCAAAAGATATAATGTACCTTGCTTGCTCCTGTCTGTCAAGAATTTCATGTGCATGGAAAATAGCTCAAGGTTTCTGCATTGACCACCAGGGGAATCTGAATGCTGGAAAGATGTGCAGGCTCCTGCCCTGACTGGGATAGATACAAAGTAATGTTGCAAAATTCCATGTTCAGTGGAGATTTAGAAATATTTCTAAGATGCCTAGGTGAAAGTTGTGATGAGGAGACATTATGGAGTATTCCTACTTGAAGAGAGATAATTTTGATTTTGATGTGTGCAGGAGATAACTAGGGGACTATCAAACAAGCCCATAGAAATATGGGATATGGGGTTCTCCCACACTCTCCAGAGGAAACTTAGAGTGTATGAAGATATCTGGTGATCTGTTGTGGGAAGTCAGGGACCCCGAATGGAGGGACCAACTGAAGCCATGGCAGAAGAACATAAATTGTGAAGACTTCATGGGCATTGATTAGTTCCCCAAATTAATACTTTTATAATTTCTTACACCTGTCTTTACTGCAATCTCTGAACATAAATTGTGAAGATTTCATGGACATTTATCACTTCCCCAGTCAATACTCTTGTGATTTCCTATGACTGTCTTTACTTTAATCTCTTAATCCTGTCATCTTCATAAGCAGAGGATGTATGTCGCCTCAGGACCCTGTGATGATTGCATTAACTGCACAAAGTGTTTGTAAAGCATGTGTGTTTAAATGAAATCTGGGCACCTTGAAAAAAAACAAGATAACAGCCATGTTCAGGGAACAAGGGAGATAACCTTAAAGTCTGGCTGCCTGTGAGCCAGGCAAGAGAGAGCCATATTTCTCTTATTACCAGAAATGGGTAAGAGAAGTATCGATGAATTCTTTCCCCAGTAAGAAATATTAATAATTAACAGTGCTGGGAAAATAATGCATTCCCAGAGGAGGCATCTGAAATGGCTGCTCTGGGGGTGTCTGCCTTATGCAGATGTAGATAGGGATGAAACATGCCCCAGTCTCCTGCAGCACCCCCAGGCTTGCTAGCATTAGGAAATTCCAGCCTGGCAAATTCTAGTCAGACTGGTTCTCTGCTCTTGAAACTTCTTTATCAATGACAATATGTGCACAGCAGGACATGGAAGTTCAGTAGTGATTCTAGTTTCACCCTGACCTTGTGATCTCACCCTGATCTCCTGCCTTGTGATCTTTTGTCACCCTTGAAGCATGTGATCTCTGCAACCCACACCCTATTCATACACTCCCTCCCTTTTGAAAATTGCTAATAAAAACTTGCTGGTTTTAGCTGCTCGGAGGCTGGGTAGGAGTTGCATGAGCCCGGTGAGGCGGAGGTTGAAGTAGGCTGCGATACGCCACTGCCTCCAAGCCTGGGCGACGAACGGATCCATCTCAAAACAAACAAAACAAAACAAAAAACAAAAAAAACAAAAAAAAAAAAAAAAAAAAAAAACAACTTGCTGGTTTTATGGCTCAGGGGGGCATCACCAGAACCTACCGACATGTGATGTCTCCCCAGACACCAGCTTTAAAATTTCTCTCTTTTGTACTCTTTCCCTTTATTTTCTTCAGACCAGCCATGCTTATGGAAAATAGAAAAGACCCCGTTGAATATTGGGAGTGCGGTTTCCCTGATAGTGATTTCACACTAGGGAATTTGAGGTGAATATAGGGAAGATAGGATGGTGTTCCCCACACTCTCTAGCCAGAATACTAGAGCTACAAAGGGGGAACCAGATCTTGCACTGTTTGGGAGAGAAAATCGAGACCTTACAGAAGAAATCTGCTAAGTGTTTGCTACTGTTGCAGAAAAGTTAGATGTTCCACAAAGATTACAGGTGTACCTTGCTCTACCAGGGGAAAAGTCAGTTCTCATAAGAATTTTGTGGTTTTTTACAGCATTCTTCACAGGATCTGTGGTCACTGGTGAAGATGAGGAGCTAAAAGACACGTTGGGAGATTATTTTCCTCCAGAAGTCACACCAACATACACACACACACACCCCCCACCACACACACAGAGAGAGAGAGAGAAGAGATGATTGAGGAGAGAGAGAGAGAGAGATGAGAGAGAGACATAAATAGGACTTTTTTATAAATAAAATAACCGAACCTCAGGTGTTTCAAGAAAGTGTCCAAATAAGCCTTTTGCTGTGATTGTTTCCCCTTCTTCCTCATCTGTCCCCCAACCTTTCCTTTTTTAGGGCGAAAATGAGCCATGGTAAGTATTGCAAGTCAACACGTTAGTTCTGATTACATATGCTGTTTTGCTCACTGGAGCCATAGTTGTAAGAGACAGACTTTCCAAAGAGCCCTTTTTTCCAAATGTTCTTTCATTCTTTCTACCTGTTCACTTCCTTCTTCCCATTTCAACCTCCCCACAGCCCAGAGAAATCTACAGTGCTTGCGGGACTGCTGGCTGGAGAAAAAAAAAAAAAAAAAAAAAAAAAAAAAAAAAAAACCTAAAGGTCAAAATTTCTTTGGGTTGAGGGAGCAGGAGATGAGGAATGAAAGAAAGTGAACAGGAAGTTATATTTTAATTATCTTCAGGTTGGTAAACTGAATTAAGCACATTTAGATGAGGGGGCTTAAAAAATGGTTAATGTGCCCTGCAGGCAACAACCACTTCCCCATTCAAATGTGCCATCTGATCTAACCATGAAAGTGCTGGTCCCTTGATAGGGGTGACTGGAGCCCCAGTTACACCATTGGTGTCTGGAAAATCAGCTCATTCTCCCTCACCTAAAAGCCACCTGCATTGAGAGGCCAGACTGCATCTCATGGCAGAAGCAAAGTCTGGCACGCAAAACTCTATCCACCTGCTCAGAGCTCTGCCCCACGCTGTCCAGGGTCACTGCCCAGTCTCCCTGTTGCCTGTGAGTGCACAGGTTACCTTGACAGCAGCAGTCCGTTGTGCTACGACGCACCCCCAGAGACATCCCCAGTGGTGAAGCAGCCCTAGCTCCAGGAAGGGGGCAGCAAGCCGTCCCCTCACCATTTTTCCCTAACCTGCAAACTGAGTCTGGAAGGTGTCTGACCTCCAAGTCGTTCTTGGGCAAAAGCGCTCCAAGGTAAGTCTAACGTTTGCAGGAAAGGTGGGAGAAATCTGCGAGGGAGACACCGCCGCTGCTACTGGCACCAGGTAAACAGGCTGGTAGGCAGACCAAGGGCCTTCCACATTCACCCTTGCCTCTGCTTAGACTGCCCATCCAACAGAAGGGTTTAGGGCAATGGAAGCCCCAAGTCCACGAGCACAGGCTTTTCCCGAGGCCTTAACTTGGTTTTAGGGCTACATTTTTTCTCAGTGGCTGCCCGAGTTCTCAGTACTTTCAGGAGAGTCTCTAGAAACTCTCTTGTTTCTCTTTATTATCAGCAGTGATAATGGCACTCCTAAGAAGTCAGGACGTTTATCACAAAAGCCTCTGGAGAGCCCACTATAACAACCCCCACATTCCAATTGCCTCCTTTCAGGGTTGAGGGGCTGCTGCTTCTGGCTGTTTTTGCACACTGCCTCCATGCTTAAATGCTAAAAACTAAACCATTTATTTTTTCAACAAAGGATTAGATTGACCTTGCTGTCTTAGCCTTAGAAAGTCAGCAACCATCTCTGGAGATGTGGCCTCTGTGCTCTCGCCCCATCCCCTTCCATGCCTGGGTATCCTCAACCTCCTCCCTACCTTGCTCTCCAGTGCCATGCTGGGCTGGATCAGACTCAAGTCCATGCTGAGGCTCCTTCCATAGGAAACCCTCCCCTATCAGAATCACTTGCTGGATAGTTGGAGAAGGGGCTGTAGCCTAAGGTGGAGGTGAATCAACTTTTCTATCCCTTATACTCACGAAGTGGAAAAGAAGGAATTTGGGCAAGTAGAACTCCTTCCCTCCTCATCCACTTACCGGCTGTTGCAGGGCGGGGAGGTGCTGGGAGGGGGGCCCTAGCCACACCAAACCAAGCCTGCATGGAACTAGGAGCACTTATGGTGGAGTGATTTATTTAAAGATCCGCTTTCCTGAAATAAAAGTGCCTGTGCAAGTGTCTTTTCCTGTAATGACTTCTTTTCATTAAGTAGATAGCCAGTAGTGGGATTGCTGGATCAAATGGTAGTTCTGCTTTAGCTCTTTAAAGAATCTCTTTAAAGAATCTCCAGGGGTGGAGCAAGATGGCCGAATAGGAACAGCTCCAGTCTCCAACTCCCAGCGCGAGCGACACAGAAGACCGGTGATTTCTGCAATTTCAAATGAGGTACTGGGGTCATCTCACTAGGGAGTGACGGAAAATCGGTGCTGCTCAGCAGCTGCAGCCTGACCAGCGAGAGCTGAAGCAGGGTGAGGCATCGCCTCACCTGGGAAGCGCAAGGGGGAAGGGAATCCGTTTTCCTAGCCAGGCGAACTGAGACACACAACACCTGGAAAATCGGGTGACTCCCACCCCAATACTGCGCTTTAAGCAAACGGGCACAACAGGAGAATATATCCCACACCTGGCCGGGAGTGTCCCACGCACACAGAGCCTCCCTCATTCCTAACACAGCAGTCTGCCAT
>NW_016803701.1:3180404-3184928 GCF_001698545.2 Rhinopithecus bieti | reverse complement strand
TCACTCACAGGTGGGCATTGAACAATGAGATCACTTGGTCACAAGAAGGGGAACATCACACACTGGGGCCTATTGTGGGGGGGGGGGGGGGGGGGAAGGATAGCATTAGGAGATATACCTAGTGTAAATGACGAGTTAATGGGTGCAGCACACCAATATGGCACACATAAACATATGTAACAAACCTGCATGTTGTGCACATGTACCCTAGAACTTGAGGTATAATAATAAAAAAAATAGGCTGGGGCAGTGGCTCACGCCTGTAATCCCAGCACTTTGGGAGGCCGAGGCGGGTGGATCACACGGTCAGGAGATCGAAACCATCCTGGCTGACACAGTGAAACCCCGTCTCTAATAACATATATATATATATATATAATTAGCCGGGTGCGGTGGCAGGCACCCGCAGTCCCAGCTACTTGGGGGGGCTGAGGCAGGAGAATGGCATGAACCCAGGAGGTGGAGCTTGCAGTGAGCCAAGATCGCACCACCGCACTCCAACCTGGGCAACAGAGTGAGACTCCATCTCAAAAACTAAAAAATAAGTAAAAAAATAAAATAAAATAAAATTGTGAACTTGTTTTTTCTTTTCATCAAAAAGCATCTTTAAGGGAGTACACAGGCAAATCACAGATTATGAGAAGCTATTTCAATTCTTATGCCTGACAAAGGGTTTCAATCTGGAATGCCGAAAGTCCTTCTAATTCATAATGAAAAGACAGACAATCCCAAATAAAAATGACAGAAGACATGGTAAAAAAAAAAAAAAAAAAAAAAAAAAAAAAAAAAAAAAAAAAAATGTAGCACATATACACCATGGAATACTATGCAGCCATAAAAAAGGATGAGTTCATGCCCTTTGCAGGAACATGGATGCAACTGGAAACCATCATTCTGAGAAAACTATCACAAGGACAGAAAACCAAACAACCCATGTTCTCACTCATAGGTGGGAATTGAACAATAAGAACATTTGGACACAGGGCGGGAAACATCACACCCCAGGGTCTGTCATAAGGTGGGGGGCAGGGGAAGGGATAGCATTAGGAGATATGCCTAATGTAAATAACGAGTTAATGGGTGCAGCACACCAACATGGCACATGTATACATATGTAACAAACCTGCACATGTACCCTAGAACTTAAGGTATAATAAAAAAAGAACAAAGCAAAAAACTATTATTTCAATATAAATGATATTTTGTCACATAATTAGAATATTTATCTATTTATAAGCAATTAGATATTTATAAGTAATTAGATATTTATCCTCATAATTAGAAGAAAGTGAAAGACATCCTTTAGGGAATACTTTTCTAGTTCTTCTTTTCATTCTAAGGAATACAGACATGTGCTTGATTAAATTTGACTAGGTATTGTATTACCATATGTTTGAGTATCACTTCAAAAGTGGTTATTATCTGAAATAATTAGGCATTATTTAAAACATAGAGCAATATAAGATCATATAAATAATTAGGTTACAATGAAGCTTTTTGGATACTATTTTCTTCCCTTTATTGACTCATCCCAAAGGATGGATGATGCCTATTATAGTAGTAAAGAGAAAAATGCTGACTGCGGTGTGGCATGCAAAACAAATAAAAAATAAAGTAAAGTAAATACGCAAAAGAAAATGAGAAAATGGACAGAGAACAAAAAAAGAGAAAAATGGAAAGTGTCATTAAGAAGACATCTAAAACTAAACAGCCCAACTACAATAACAAGGGAAATGGGAAAAATATTACAGAATAAGAGAGATAATTTAAATATGAAAAACAGCATAAAATAAAAAAGAAAAGAGAAAAAAAGGAAAACAGCTGGAATATTTTAACAATTTGAAAATGATAATGCTGAAGTAAAGGAAAATAATAATGACTATGAAGTCCTGCCAGAAAATAAATACTAAAACAAGATTCGAAGAGCTCAAACATAATTAGAATATTATTTCCTTAAAATGAACTTAGGTAAAAGTCAACACTAAAATTACAAATGGTAAAAATTCCTTCAGATAAAATCAAGGTCAAAAGAGGAAATACTCCAGGGAAGAAAAGAGGGCTAATAATAGATTACTGGCACTTGTTAAAAGTGCTTTTATTGTTTTATGAATGTGTGTTGCCAAGCCATAAGTAGACAAGGTGGGTAGAGGGGTGCCAGATGCTGTCAAGTGGCATTTTCTGTAGTAACACAAGATAGATGTTCCAGAGATATCAAGACACCAGAAAAAAAAAATCTTTCTCTTTCAACTCAAGAAAAATACAATATTTGAACTTATTGAAGTGATAATATAATACAAATGAAATGATAGTATGTGCTTGAAGAATGTAAAATAAAAAAAGTCATTATTAAATACAATTTTTAAACACTATGTTTAAAGTAAAAGATGGAGATTTGGGGAAAACAGATTTTAAAATGTTTTAGAGAGACTCTTCTAAGAGGAGGTAAAGAACAGTAGTGAAGCATAATGATGACAAATCAGAGGGCCTAGGTTCGAATCTTGGTTCTGCCACTTACTAGTTGAGTGATAACGATGAAGGAGTTTAACCACTCTCAGTTTTTGCATTTATAAAATGGAAATTCTAAAGTTGTTCCAGTGTGTACATAAGATACTGAATATAAATAAGTTGACATCATGCTTGAGACACTTATGTACTCAACCATTCTTACTCTGTCATAGACAAAAAAGTAAATGTTTAAAAATCTTGGTAATGATTGAAAGAAAAATAATAACTTTTATTCACACTTTTAAAATTTCTTATAAATGTGTCTTGGTAAACATACCATAATTACATAATTATGTTAATTATATTATAATGAAATTATTTTCTTTGGGAAATTTAGATAGTCCTTTTAAGGGTTTTTTAAATAAAAAACATTCATACCCAGTCAAACTTGTGAGAGAGAAGTAATAGTAAAAGGACAAGGAACATGGATGAATGACATTGTATTGACAGAACCAAAGTTTAAGTATTTAAAAATAAAATTTCAGGGTGTTAAATTAACACAGTTGGTTATATGTAAAAGTATCTTCGACTGCAGATCACTTCTTAATAATTCCATGAATGACTGAAAAAGAGATCAGACTCTTGCCTTCTAAATTCTAATGATAGATACAAATGTGTGTTTCTGCTAAAAGGCTAAGTCTAAATTTTAAAATCAGTAAATAAACAAATTGTGTTTGATTTAGAAGTCAAAGTTCTAAATTATGAGATAAATGTGGAGAAATTTTGTGACAGTCAAAATATTTATTACTTTGTGGATAAGAGTTTTGTCTATCTACATGTCATTCTTTCCACTGCAACAAAAAATCAAAGTATAAAACCAACATTCTATAATATAAATTTAGGTGTCCACAGTTTAAAACATTATGGACAGGCCAGGCAGGGTGGCTCATGCCTGTAATCCCAGCACTTTGGAAGATTAAGGCAAGCGGGTCATGAGGTCAGGAGTTCAAGACCATCGTGATCAACATGATAAAACCCCGTCTCTACTAAAAATACAAAAATTAGCTGATGTGGTGCCATGTGCCTGTAATCTCAGCTACTGAGGAGGCTGAGGCAGGAGAATCGTTTGGACCCGGGAGGCGAAGTTTGCAGTGAGCCGAGATCGCACCACTGCAATCCAGCCTGGGCGACAGAGCGAGACTCTATCTCAAAAAAACAAACAAACAAAACAAAACAAAACAAAACAAAACATTACGGACACTACTAATTTAATAAGGTGTGTGAAACATGTAGCAATCACTGCTCAAGTATTTTTAATTATGCTATTTCTCTATTTTCAAGTTATTATTTCCAAATAATAACTTTTGCTCTTTTGAATTCTAATTCCCATTTTAAATTTTTAAACTAATATTCTTATTATGTGATTCATTTAATTTAATGTTAATACATTTATTTTTCACTATTTTCTTATTTAATACTTTTTTTAAGACAACAAATTACCCTTTGGGCACTACTTTAGTTGTGTTGCACAGGTCCTGATTCAGAGCGTTTTCATTTTATTTTCTACATATTCGGAAATTTTGGCTTTGATTTCATATTTTTAAAGTTGCTTTTCATCTTCACTTGATTGTATCAATAGGAAAGGAAATTTTCATTATGCCCAGAGTGCAGGTACTATTTTTTTTCACTGCTTTTACTTCAAAGTAGGACAGCATCATGCACTACTTATATTGTGTCTGCCAGAGAAAGCTCTCTTCCACTCACACAAGCCTCCATTCGCCTTTGCCTCATAAAGTTAGTTGCTTGGAAAGACACAGTGTAAGGCCTACAAACTGAAGTTCCTGGACCAGGCAGGCAGTGAAAATGAAGGAAGCCACACAGCTGAGGGCTGTATTTAACTGGAGAGATCATGCCTCCTATAAAAAGGCCAGCTGCTACTCACCTAGTCCCCCATGAATCCACAGGGGAATGTGTGTTCAGCATTGCCATAATATTTCAAAACTGAAAAAAAAAAAACCCAAATTTTAAATTTTAAATGAAATCTCCCAATTTTTTTTTTTTTTTTTTTTTTTTTTTTTT
>NW_016803701.1:3174555-3180263 GCF_001698545.2 Rhinopithecus bieti | reverse complement strand
ATAGATAGATAGATAGATAGATAGATAGATAGATAGATAGATAGATACTTTAAGTTTTAGGATGCATGTGCAGAATGTACAGGTTACATAGGTATACACGTGCCATGGTGGTTTGCTGCACCCATCAAAGCATCATCTATATCAGGTATTTCTCCTAATGCTATCCCTCTCCTAGACCCAGACCACGGTGTGTGATGCTCCCATCTCCCCGTCCCTGTGTCCACGTGTTGTCATTGTTCAATTCCCACTTATGAGTGAGAACATGCAGTGTTTGGTTTTCTGTTCCTGTGTTAGTTTGCTGACAATGATGGTTTCTAGCTTCATCCATGTCCCAGCAAAGGACATGAACTTATACTTTTTGTGGCTGCATAGTATTCGATGGTGTATATGTGCCACATTTTCTTTATCCCGTCTATCACTGATGAGCATTTGGGTTGGTTGGGAGTCTTTAGTATTGTAAATAGTGCTGCACTAAACATAAGTGTGCATGTATCTTTATAGCAGAACGATTTATACTCCTTTGGGTATACATCCAGTAATGGGATTGCTGGGTGAAATGGAATTTCTGGTTCTAGATCCTTGAGGAATTGCCAAACTGTCTTCCAGAATGGTTGAACTAATTTACACTCCCACCAACAGTGTAAAAGTGCAGCTATTTCTCTGTATCCTCTCCAGCATCTATTGTTTCCTGAAGTTTGAATGATTGTCATTTTAACTGGTCTGAGATGGTATCTCATTGTGGTTTTGATTTGCATTTCTCCAATGACAAGTGATGATGAGCTTTTTTTCATATGTTTGGTGGCCACATAAATGTCTTCTTTTGAGAAGTGTCTGTTCATATCCTTTACTTACTTTTTGATAGGGTTCTTTTTTCTTGTAAATTTGTTTAAGTTCCATGTAGATTTTGGATATTAGCCTTTTGTCGGATGGATAGATCGCAAAAATGTTCTCCCATTCTGTAGATTTCCTTATCACTCTACTGATAGTTTCTTTTGCTGTACAGAGGCTCTTTAGTTTAATTAGATCCCATTTGTCAATTTTGGCTTTTGTTGCCATTGCTTTTGGTGTTTTAGTCATGAAGTTTTTGTCCATGCCTATGTCCATAATGGTATTGCCTAGGTTTTCTTCGAGGGTTTTTATGGTTTTAGGTCTTATATTTAAGTAATTAATTCATCTTGAGTTAATTTGTATATAAGGTATAAGGAAGGGGTTCAGCTTCAGTTTTCTGCATATGACTAGCCAGTTTTCCCAGCAGCATTTATTAAATAAGGAATCCTTTCCCGATTGCATGTTTTTGTCAGGTTTGTCAAAGATCAGATGATTGTAGATGTGTAGCATTATTCCTGAGGCCTCTGTTCTGTTCCATTGGTCTATATATCTGTTTTGGTAGCAGTACCATGCTGTTTGGGTTATTATAGCCTTGTAGTATAATTTGAAGTCAGGTAGCATGATGCCTCCAGCTTTGTTCTTTTTGCTTAGGATTGCCTTGGCTATATGGGCTTTTTGCTTTCAAATGAAATTTAAAGTAGCTTTTTCTAATTCTGTGAAGAAAGTCAATGGTAGCTTGATAGAAATAGCACTGAATCTATAAATTACTTTGGGCAGTATGGCCATTTTAATGACATTGACTCTTCCTATCCATGAGCATGGAATATTTTTCCATTTGTTTGTGTCCTCTCTTATTTCCTTGAGGAGTGGTTTGTAGTTCTCCTTGAAAAGGTCCTTCACACCCCTTGTAAGTTGTATTCCTAGGTATTCTATTCCCTTTGTAGCAATTGTGAATGGGAGTTCACTCATGATTTGATTATCTGTTTGTCTGTTATTGGTGTATAGGAATGCTTGTGATTTCTGCACATTGATTTTGTATCCTGAGACTTTGCTGAAGTTGCTTATCAGTTTAAGGAGATTCTGGGCTGAGACGACGGGGTTTCTAAATATACAATCATGTCATCTGCAAACACAGACCATTTGACTTCCACTCTTTCTATTTGAATACCCTTTATTTCCTTCTCTTGCCTGATTGACCTGGCTAGAACTTCCAATATTATGTTGAGAGAGGGCATCCCTGTCTTGTGCCAGTTTTCAAGGGGAATGCTTCCAGTTTTTGCCCATTCAGTATGATATTGGCTGTGGGTTTGTCATAATAGCTCTTATTATTTTGAGATAAGTTCCATCAATACCTAGTTTATTGAGAGACTTTAGCATGAAGGGCTGTTGAATTTTGTCAAAGGTCTTTTCTGCATCTGTTGAGATAATCGTGTGTTTTTTGCCATTGGTTCTGTTTATTTGATGGATTACGTTTATTGATTTGTGAATGTTGAACCAGTCTTGCATCCCAGGGATGAAGCCGACTTGATCATGGTGGATAAGCTTTTGGATGTGCTGCTAGATTCCGTTTGCCAGTATTTGATTGAGGATTTTCACATCAGTGTTCATCAGGGATATTGACCTGAAATTTTCTTTTTTCTTGTTGCATCTCTGCCAGGATCTTCGTGAAGCATACACATGTATCAATAGCCAAATCGATCAGGTGGAAGAAAGGATATCAGAGATTGAAGATCAACTTAAAGATTGAGGACAAGATTAGAGAAAAAAGAATGAATAGAAACGAAAAAAGCTTCCAAGAAATAAGCGACTATATTAAAAGACCAAACCTATGTTTGATTGGCATACCTGAAAGTGACAGGGAGAATGGAACCAAGTTGGAAAACACTTTTCAGGATATTATCCAGGAGAACATCCCCAACCTAGCAAGACAGGCCAACATTCAAATTCAGGAAATACAGAGACCACCACAAAGATGCTCCTAAAGGAGTGCAACCCCAAGACATATAATCGTCAGATTCACCAAGGTTGAAATGAAGGAAAAAAAGGTTACAGGCAGCCAGAAAGAAAGTTCAGGTTACCCACAAAGGAAAGCCCATCAGACTAACAGTGGATCTCTCTGCAGGCCAGAATAGAGTGGGGTTCAATATTCAACATTCTTAAAGAAAATCATTTTCAACCCAGAATTTCATATCCAGCCAAACTAAGCTTCATAAGCGAAGGAGAAATAAAATCCTCCTTTACAGACAAGCAAATGATGATAGACTTTGTTACCATTAGGCATGCCTTACAAGAGCTCCTGAAGGAAGCACTAAATATGGAAAGGAAGACCCGGTACCAGCCACTGCAAAAAAACATGACAAATTGTAGAGACCATCAACACTATAAAGAAACTGCATCAATTCATGGGCAAAATAACCAGCTAGCATCATAATGACAGGATCAGATTCATTACATTTAAGGTTAATAGTGTTAACCTTAAATGTAAATTGGCTAAATGCCCCAATTAAAAGACACAGACTGGAAAATTGGATAAAGAGTCAAGATGTCTCAGTGTGCTATATTTAGGAGATCCATCTCATGTGCAAAGACACACATAGACTCAAAATAAAGGGATGGAGGAAGATCTACCAAGCAAATGGAAAGCCAAAGAAAACAGAGGTTGCAATCCTACTCTCTGATAAAACAGACTTTAAACCAACAAAGATCAAAAAAGGCAAAGAAGGGCATTACATAACGGTAAAGGGATCAACACAACAAGAAGAGCTAACTGTCCTAAATATATGAGCACCCAACACAGGAGCACCCAGATTCATAAAGCAAGTTCTCAGAGACTACAAAGAGACTTAGACTCCCACACAATAATTGTGGAAGACTTTAACACCCCACTGTCAATATTAGACAGATCAGCGAGACAGAAAATTAACAAGTATATCCAGGACTTGAACTCAGCTCTGGACCAAGCAGACTTAATAGACATCTACAGAACTCTCCACCCCAAATCAACAGAATATACTTTCTTCTCAGCACCACATTGCACTTATTCTAAAATTGACCACATAATTGGAAGTAAAACACTCCTCAGCAAACGTGAAAGAACAGAAATCACAACAAACAGTGTCGCAGACCACAGTACAATCAAATGAGAACTCAGGATTAAGAAACTCACTCAAAATCGCCAACTCGTGGAAACTGAACAACCTGCTCCTGAATGAATACTGGGTAAATAAGAAAATTAAGACAGAAATAAATAAGTTCTTTGAAACCAGTGAAAACAAAGACACAATGTACCAGTATCTCTGGGACACAGCTAAAGCAGTGTTTAGAGGGAAACTTATAGCACTATATGCCCACAGGACAAAGCAGGAAAGATCTAAAATCAATACCCTAACATCACAAATACAAGAACTAGAGAGGCAAGAGCAAACAAATTCAAAATTAGCAGACAAGAAATTAAGAGCAGAACTGAAAGAGATAGAGACATGAAAACACTTCCAAAAAATCAATGAATCAAGGAGCTGTTTTTTTGAAAAGATTAACAAAATAGACAGATTTCTAGCCAGACTAATGAAGAAAGGAGACAAGAATCAAATAGACACAATAAAAAATGATAAAGCGGGTATCACCACTGATCCCACAGAAATATAAACTACCATCAGAGAATACTGTAAACACCTCTGTGCAAATAAACTAGAAAATCTAGAAGAAATGGATAAATTCCTGGACACATACACCCTGTCAAGACTAAACCAGGAAGAAGTCAAATCTCTGAATTGACCAATAACAAGTTCTGAAATTGAGGCAGTAATGAAAAGTTTACCAACCATAAAAGTGCAGGACCAGACAGATTCACAGCCGAATGCTACCAGAGGTACAAAGAGGAGCTGGTATCGTTCCTTCTGAAACTATTCCAAACAACAGAAAAGAGGGACTCCTCCCTAGTTCATTTTATGAGTCCAGCACCATTCTGATGGCTTTATTTATATTTACCAGATATAAAATTTTCTAAATGTGAGGTGCTAGGGATGTGTGTGGTTTATTTTTTACTTGCTGTTTTAGAAAATTACTACTTTAAAGTCATAGCCATAAATATTTAAATTCAAAATTTTCAGGTGTTATAACTTTTCAGAGGATAAAAGGTTTTCCAGGGTAGAATTTAATTCAATTAGATCACAGTGAAACTAAAATAACCTCAGAACAGAAAAGATACTGCCATTGTATTTATTCTAGGTCACTGTACAATCCCCACCTGTTCTCTCGGCAAGTTTTACTCTATAGATGTTACAGTATTAATTTTCACACCATTTTCCAAGAAATGAAAATTATCATATTTACAGTCCAAAGCAAGAATCAGCAAATATTTCAGTCAAGTCCTGGATAGTAAATATTTTGAAGACCATATGGTCTCTCTTGCAATATAGCAATATACTTCAATATATCATGGTATCATGATACATAGCAGCATTCACAAAGCAGCAAAAGCAATATGCAAATGAATGGCATAGCTGTGTTCCAATAACATTTTATCTCTTGCTAAAATTTGGATTTTATGCTGGGTATGGTGGTCCACTCCTGTAATCCCAGTTTTTTGGGAGGCTGAGGTGGGAGGATCACTTGAGGTCAGGAGTTTGAGACCAACCTGGTCAACATGGTAAAACACCATTTCCAATAAAAATACAAAAATTAACTGGGTGTAGTGGTGCGTGCCATAATCCCAGCTACTCGGAAGGCTAAGGCACGAAAATTGCTTGAACCCAGGAGGTGGAGGTTGCAGTGAGCTGAGGTCACACCACTGCACTCCAGCCTGGGCGACAGAGCAAGACTCCATCTCAGAAAAATAAATAAATAAATAAATAAATAAATAAATAAATAAATAAACAAAT
>NW_016803701.1:3147735-3173316 GCF_001698545.2 Rhinopithecus bieti | reverse complement strand
AAAAAAAAAAAAAAAAAAAAAAAAAAAAAAAAAGAAAATAGCAATAGATGGATGTCTGTTGTGTCAGAAAAGAAGAATCCTAGAAGCCCCACAAAAGTGTGCTAAGTAATTTGTATGGCTTAATTAACATGTTTTACTGAAATCATGAAATAAAGGTATGATTAAATATTTTAAAGTATGGAAAATTTTAGGAAAGATACAAGTTTGTGTTAATTTTGCTTAATATTACCAGCTATTAAAATCAAAGAGGAGTTATTTTCTTCCTTGGGGAATTTAAATTTTTATAAAATAGTCATAACTAGGTATCCTGCTAGTGTCCTACACATGATAAATTCCCTAAGATTTCAGGCCCAGGAACTAGGGGCCTAGGACTGGGCCCAGGAACTAGGGACCAGAAGAAGTCATTGTACTTATTGAAGGCAGCAGTAATGATGGTAATGGTGGGGTGTGTGTGTGTGTGTGTGTGTGTGTATGCAGGCGTGTGTGTGTGTGTGTTTTGTCTCCATGGCAATTTGTTTAAATATCCCAACTGTATGAAGAGAAATCATCCCAAATGAAACTATTTTTAAAAGAAATACAAAGTGTTACAATTTTTCACATGCCTCTATAATTTTCATTCAAATTGTCATTGACCATCACTCCTTAATCAGCTATAAATATGTAAATATTGATAATACTATTATCTAACTCAAATTTAAATATTTTAACCTTAAGAAATTTATAGAAAACATTTGTCAAAGGCATTACTGAAAAAAATCTATGTCATGAAGTACCCATGATTTAGTATTCTACCAATTATTTTGAAAATACATTATCTTTTATTTACACATTCTTTTATAATTATTTATGCTTGTCATTTCAGTAATACTTTCTAGAATTTCACCAGAAACTGGAACTTAACTGGTTTTGTTTTATCTAGTACTTGCTATCTCCTCCTACCACATGTAAACACACTGGGGTATTTAAGACAAATTGAAGGTAAGACATATTATAAAGAACTATAATGAACCCACATCTTGTCTACTTGCCACCCAAGATATTTAGAAATTATTAAACTGAAAAAATTCAACTAAAAAGTATATTTTATAGGTACTAAGTCCTGGTAAAGGAGAAAGCCCTAGAATAGAAATCAAAAGGAAGATTTTTAGTTCTGGCTCTGACACAAATTAGCTACATGGTCTTCAGTATGTCTTAAATTTTTTTGTCTCTTCATCTGTAAGACGGGATTAAGAAAAGATCTGTTCAATTGGTGGAGTTATTTTGCATATTTATTGAAGTTAATACATATGGAAATCTTTGGAAATATAAAAAATGTTCTAAAATTTTATGGTCTATCATTATAACAATTCCACTTAAATTTACTTATATATTGATCTTTTACTATGTTTTAATTTCTGTGCCACTTTCAGTTATAATTAGATTTACAATAATTTCAACCAATGAATGTGGGGTCAAGGCAAGATTATGACCATAAAACTGACAAAATTCTGATGTTTCTGAAAAATCTAGTTTTCTTCCACCCTACTCCACAGAATCAGCCTGTGTGTGTGTGCATATATAAGTGGGGGAGGGGGTTATTTTGGGAGGAGTACACTGAGAAATTACAGAATAAGGATCTACTTAACTTCCGTTACTGACAATGATAGAGCATGCCCCCAGAAGGAGGTACTAGACTCAAGTCACGAACTATTATGACTCACTGTGTTCACAACCATATCACCAACTTAATCACAGCAACCAGAAGCAATTCATTAAGAGCTACATGGTGGTCATGATGTCTGGTTATAACAAGTTTTTTTGTTTGTTTGCTAGTTTAAAAAATAATTAGAGTGCCTTAACCAAAGCAAGTCACTTAGTAGTCCAAAACATACCACCACACTCATAACTGTTAGAATACAAGATAATGATTTGTGTTTCTCTAAAGACCAGTGATGATGGAATTTTTTCATATGTTTGTTGGCTGCATAAATGTCTAACAAACCTACATATTCTGAACATGTACCCCAGAACTTAAAGTATAATTTTAAAAAATAATAATACAAGATAATGCCATATATGCTGCTAGTAAACTACAATTAATTCAGGATAATAATCAAGAATATTAATGATATTCCAGTTAAACACTGGCTCATATAATACTGTTTTTGAGCTTATTTCTGGTTTGTAGAGGACTAATGATCTGTATATGAATACAAGACTAAAATTTAGGATGAAAATGTCCCACTAAGACTAAAGACTAGTATCTGAAACAGGCTTTAGAATTTAAAATTGCATTGCTACATTCAGCAGTATCTGCTAAAGTGCAATTCTTTATTAATATCCACAATCCATACACACTTGCTTCCAAGAATACCCAATACCAAATAAAATTAGTCATCAATAAGTCTTCTTCTATTAAATTATATGCCAAATCTCCTCTGATCCATGCTAAAATCCATGATCCCTAAAATCCTTTTCAAACGTGACCTGCTCATGTGGGCTGCTCACATTTGTCATCGGTAAGTTTTATTTAATAAAAGAAATTTTCTTAACACCTTTTGACTACTCAGAAATAGATATGTATATCAGCATTAGGTGGGTATTAGTAACCCTGTTCACTAGGCATAGAGCCTTAGACAAATTCAGAGAGATGGCAAAATTTTGGTATTTTTCTCCAGTAACATTGAATCCAAGAGGAAGGCAATATACAAGAAAATTACCTCTGACTGCGTCCAGACAGGGTTATCCATAGCTACACATTACTAATATTTTACAGTTTCACACCTATAAGGTTAGAGAAAAAACAAAGTGATCTATTAGAGAAATTTTGTCTTATAATTTAATGCAATCAACATTTACCTCTCACAAAAAGTATTCACTGGGTTGTTTATAATGGTGGCTTTATTATGTCCCATCTGCTTTATTTGCAGCCTGGGTGACCAGATGGCTGGGTCAAGAGAGCTTCATCT
The DNA here is from genome assembly GCF_001698545.2 of Rhinopithecus bieti. NCBI lineage: Eukaryota > Metazoa > Chordata > Mammalia > Primates > Cercopithecidae > Rhinopithecus > Rhinopithecus bieti. The sequence goes on along the minus strand of NW_016803701.1, from coordinate 3,170,368 downwards.
TTCTTGCCTAAATACAAAGAATACTTAAAATAGATTGTAGTATGTGTGATCAGAAACTAGTTTACTGCTGACCATTATCTATGTATAATCAGTTTATTTAAATGTAATTACTGTAAAAGTAAAATACATGTCTTATGCATATATATTCCTAATTTAGCATTGCACTGAGCACATTGAAGCCATGTGCTAAATATTTACTTATTGCTGATTGTAAGGAGCAAATTTAGTACAATCCACCCAGTAATATTTATTTATGCATTTATTTATTTGAGATGGAGTTTTGCTTTTTTGCCCAGCCTGGAGTGAAGTGGTGCCATCTTGGCTCACTGCAACCTCCACTCCCCCTATTACCTCCCCCAGCCGGGGTTCAAGTGATTCTCCTGTCTCAGCCTCCCAATTGGGACAATTGGCACCTGCCACCATGCCTGGCTAATTTTCATATTTTTAGTAGAGACAGGATTTTGCCATGTTGGCCAGGCTGATCTCAAACTCCTGACTTCAAGTGGTCTACCCACCTGGGCCTTCCAAAGTGCTAGGATTACTGGTGTAAGCCACCGCGCCTGGCCCCCAGTAATATTTAAATAACACCCAGTGGCCCAAGAAAAATCTTGCCACAGGCTCAAGAATGTGTATAACTATTGGTAACTCCTTTATAAATATTGATAACTCTGACACAAATAACAGCACTGATTTTTTACCCACTACTACTATACCACTTAAGGCAATTAAGGGCCTGAAAAAGCACCCAAATTATTTCAAGAACTAATTTATAAACTAAGAATTTGTCTGATTAAGGAAATTTTATTTTGACCATACTTTCTTTTTAAAATTACCAATAGGTAACATATTAGGGAAACAAAAATTTCCAAGATGTGTTTATGTATGGTGGTTAAATAATAGACACTAATAAACAAAATGCGGTAATACATCATGAATAATTGCCAGGTTATTTACAAAAGCTCATCAAATTGAGATCATAATTATAGTACTGCTTCAAGGTATAGACAGGAATCCTCATAAAGATGTATGTTTTAAATGGTGACAGTTATACTTAGTATAGATATAAATTTTTATGATGTCCCGTTTATTTTCAAAGCAATAGAAAATTTCTGTCTTCTTAAATGATCTCCTTCTCTCTCTCCCTCACTGTCTCCCTCCTCTCTCCTCTCACTCACTTTCAATTTAAAAAATAAAAGAGATCTTTGCTGTAGGCAAAAGCACAGACTAATAATTACATTCAGATAACATTTAGAGATTTCAATTTGTTTTTCAAATTTAGCTAGTTCTCTTCCTTTCTATTTACTCTTGGAATGCAAATTAACACATGGGGGGGCAAATATCTCTTCATAAATGTAGGCATCTCTGATTTATTAGCAATCTGATTATTGATAAAATTTACCTTATTTAGTATCAGGAGTGCATTGCACTGACTTTTTCATCCCCTTTACTTATTTTCTTATACAAATTCAATATTTGAAACATCTTAACTTTTGTATAAAGTTTTATAAAAGTAGTAATTGTAGATTTTAAGATAATACTGCTAAATAAATTATCTTTTTTATAGTAAAGACAAATAGGAGAAATAGCATTTGCGCATATGATACCAAAACAATTATTTGAAAACTGAAAAAAGAAAAATTATTAGCATTTTAAATAATTTTTATATATAAAGTTGCTCAATTTAAAATACCAAGATATGGGTAGTGCTGAATATGTTATCATCTACTTGGGGTGGTTTCAGAATGGCTACACATTTAACAGAAAATGTGTTAGCTAAATGAAAATGGAATTTATTTAGTGGTTTTTATCTCCAAAAAAAAAGGACAGAAGGAAAACACCGTTTGAATATTGCCCTCCTCCCGCCTCTGTAATAGGCTTTTGCTTAAATTATCTAATTTAAATCTCACATACACCCTACCAAAAAATGCTGGAATAATTATCCACATTTTGTATATGAGGAAACTGATATTTTCAGAAGCCAGGTAATTTTCTTGTGGTAATTTCTGCTATTGTTCTATTGTTATTCATACACTAATTTTTTCTAATAAATTTAATAAATCTCATTAGGATACATAAATATGGCAAGCTAAATTAAATTTAGAGTAAGTGAGGTTGAGGTGTAGAAAAACTAAGTGAAGTTATATATAGCTTCTAATGATAGATCACAACTTTAAGCATTCTAGCAGATAAAATTTAAAATATAGTTAATATGATATGTACTATCCACAAGTTAAAAACAAGCAGTTGCTTAGGAAATTACCTTTTTTTTTTTTTTTTTTGTAAACTCATGCATGGTACAATTACTGTCACATGGGGAGTTTTATAAAACTATTTCTTAAAACTCGTGTAACTTTATTATATTACATTGTCCTGGGACAAAGAATGCGTAGTTCATCAGCGATCTATTGCTGGATGTTGAAAGAAGAGGTGTTTCCTTTAGGAGAATATAGCCATTCAAAAAAATGTTTTTGAAAAATATTTATGACCATGGATATTGGTCACAATACATTGTTAAATAAAATATATAAACATATAAAATTAAAATGTCTATTCTCATACCCTTACCATGTTTAAGTTTTTCCATATTTTCTCTTCAGTTCTAACATAAGTGCTTCCAATTTGTTACTACTAGGAACAGAAGTAATATTTTTAATTATTAAGTAGTCATCGGATCATATTTCTTTCTGATAGTAACCATCAAATGCTAAATAACATTTTAAAATATCACCAAATATAAAAATATATTAAGGTAAGATAAACACCTTTAACAATTCTCTTTCAAGTGTAAGTGTTCTGTAGTTTTTACTGCACCAAGAGAATAAAGTTGGCAATTAACCTGTTGTCATAGGATCTAAATTCAAACTTGTCTTAATAGCACATGACCTTAAAATGCACAATAGCATATTCTATCTTAAGGTAATGTATGTGTGCATAAAAAAAATAAAAATTAAGTAGAGTATGGAACACACCCTTCTACTCATTACTGTTTTTCTGACAGGTTAACTAGCTTCAGGCCAAAATAATTTATTTCAGGTCAACAAACTAACAATTTCCAGTTTCCAGTTCTCTAGTAAAAGAATCAACACATTCCAGAAAACATAAAATACCTTCAAAACATTTTGGAACCTGCAAAGATATAAACCAGTCTTTTCATTAGTGCTATAACATTTAATGACACTTTCACTTATAATTGACATTTTTTTAAATTCGGGATAACATTATGTGGCTTCTATGTTTTTCTCAACTTTTATCTCTTCTCCACAGCTCATTAGGCAAAGAAGGAAGAAAATAGGAACACAAATTACATGGCTTTATTGTTGGTCCTTAGGCATGATACACATCTATGCTCCTTAGAGAGTTACCTATATTCCAAAGATCAGTAGGAGTTCTTTCTGAGTTGTTTTCCATTCTACAGTATATTTAATATTTCCTAGTGTCCTTGATGAATCTTTCTTGGATAAGTACTATAGAACTTTTATCTAATCACATGCTAACAGAAGAAAAGTTGACAAACACAAAAACTATATCACCACTGCAAAACTTTAATGTATATCTCTTATTCTACATAGGTGATGACATATGTATTTTAAAAGTTATTTTATATTATACAAAACAGTTTTGTAGCACTTCCTCAACTCTAGCAATGCATTCTGCAAACAAATTTTAATAACTAAATATTTCATCATCTTGGTCTATTGTCATTTACTAAACAACTTTAAGGTTATATCCACTTTTTGCTATTGAAAGTAAAGCTGAGGAAGAGTCCGGGATGGCAGACTAGAAGCAGCTAATATGTGTTGGCTCTCAGAAAGAGAAACGGAAGGGGTGAGTAAATACAGAGCACCTCCAACAGCAACAAACAGGTACTTGCTTTGGGACTAATCAAGGAAACGACTTGACCCATGGAGACAGAGAAAAGCAAGGCAGGACAACGGCCCACCTGGGGGCAACACGGAGCCAGGGGAGCCTCCCTGCCCAAGGAAGTGGTGAGTGAACATGCAAGGCCGGGACCCATGATTCTCCCATGTATCTTTGCAACCCTTGGGTCAGGAGAACCCCTCATGAACCCACTCCACCGGGGCCTTCAGTATGACACACAGAGCTACCTGGAGTCTTGGCACAGCAGCTGCTCAGGCACACATGGAGACCAGGAAGACTTAGATACTCAGGCTTTCTGAACTTCCTGGCAAAAGTAGCTGTGACTCTGGCAAAGTGGGATCCCCAAACATACCACTAAAAAGGAGGCTGAATCCACGGGGCTGAGCAGCGACCATCTGCAGACCCCACTTCCCTGGCACCTCATGGGATAAGACCCACTGGCTTAAAATTCCAGCCAGTCACTGGTAGCAGTGTTACACCTCTCTGAGATGGTGCCCCTGGAGGTGGGGGAGTGGGGGACACCATCTTTGCTGTTTGGGTGACTTAGCCATTCCAGCCTTCGGGCTTTGGAGTGTCTGAGCTGACTGAGCGCTGAGGCAGTGCCCCAGCACAGCACAGCTGCTCTACCAAATCATGCCCAGACTGATTTATCAAGCAGGTCCCTGATCTCGTTCCTCTTCACTGGCTGGGACCTCCCAGCTGGAGTCTTCAGCCACCCCCACCAGTGATCTCCACCTGATGCAGTTTTTTTGTTTGTTTGTTTTTTGAGACTGAGTCTCACTCTGTCTCCCAGGTTGGAGTGCAGTAGTGCGATCTTGGCTCACTGCAACCTCCACTTTCCAGGTTCAAGCAATTCTCATGCCTCAGCCTCCTGAGTACCTGGGATTACAGGCACCTGTCATGACGCCCAGCCAATTTTTGTATTTTTAGTAGAGACGGGGATTTCACCATGTTGGCCAAGTTGGTCTTGAGCTCCTGACCTCAAGTAATCTGCCTGCTGCAGCCTCCAAAAGTGCTGGGATTACAGGTGTGAGCCACCACGCCTGACCTGATGCAGTTTTGAAACCTCCCTGGGATGGAGCACCCAGAGAGAGAGGCAGGCCACCATCTTTGCTGTTTGGGAGACAGCTTTTCCAGCCTTTGGGCTTTGGAGTGTCCAAGGTGACCGGGGGTTGAAGTAGACCCCCAGCACAGTACAGCTGCTCTATGAAAATGTGGCCAGACTGCTTTTTTAAATGGGTCCCGATCTCATTCCTCATAACTGGGAGAGATCTCCCAACCAGGGTCTCCAGCTACCTCCTACAGGTGCATTCAGTCTGGAAACAGGCCCACACATCCCTGGGACAGAGCTTCCAGAGGGAGGGTTAGGCTGCCATCTTTGCTGTTTCATTTTCAGACAACTGAGAGCCTCTCTGCTACTGCCTTTGCAGTGAAACTGTCCTTGCTACCCTCAAACTAATAAAGGAGCAAAGACCCTAAGTGCCTTATCCACACCTTCAACAAGTTGCAGCTGACCCAAGGAGAGGACGCCAGTCTGTCTGTCATGGAACCATACAACCCCAGCTGCCTGTAGCCAAACAGGGAACCCCTGGCTTGAGTCCACAGCGCAGACACCCCCAATCCTGGCCTGAGTGCACTGAGCAATTGCTGACCTGCATCTCTCTGGGGTAGAGCCCCCAGGAGACAAGCATAGTGGTGGGGCAGTAAGCCAGCTGATGTTGAGCCAAGAGGGTTGGTGTGGGAGCATCTGTAGCCGAGTATGGCCAGGGACGGCCATTCCTCAAGGCTACATTTGCTCCCATAAGAGACTTCAGTCCTAAGGGAGCTGTCAGACCTTATCTCTTCAGGGTGGCCTTGAACATCAGTAGGGCTACTCCAACCTGGGCACTCCTTGGTCATCTGGCCTCTCATGGAGCCCCAGCCTGGACACACCTGCTTACAGGGCAGTCTTGGGTGCCCTGGGGACCCATGCCATAGCTTCTGTGCTGGCAGACTGTACCTGAATGATGGAGACCTCCAGTGAGGCAGCCTCTATTGCCGCACACCAGCCCACACATTCCCTCTGCATACTGCAGCTTCCCCTGAGCCCACAGCAACTCCTCACACCACTTTACTGATGCATGTCTACACAGGTGGGTTTTGCTTTACTTGCCCCACTAGCAGGCAGGAATGCATTACACTCTTCCCACCCCTGCTGACCATCATTGCAGATGAAGCGTTGGCAGGAGCAGAGCCAGCCAGCCTTCCAGCATCCCACCCATGCACTAATACTGTGCAGAGAACAGGGGATCCTCCCACACCCTAACTGATCACTCCTGCCTACAGAGCACAGAGAAGGCACCCAAACCTGCACTAGCCAGCACACTGCCCTAAGCCAACACCACCCCTAGTGCAACAGCACACACAGCTTCCAGCAGGGACCTCCCACTCCCAGCTGCCTTGTCTCTGCTACTGTGGTGAATGCCCACAAGGAGGCAGGCACCCTGGGATCCACTAGCACTCAGCTGCAGCTGCTGCTCCTCAGCCCCACCAGCACAGTGGACTCCAAACCCCAAGGAGATAGAGAACAAAGTTGGGGCCCAATACCAGTCACCCCAAGGGAGAGCATACAGTCTAGGAGTTGGGAGCTGAGCACTGGTCTAAAGCCTCCCAGAAACAAAGCCAGTCATCTGAGTCCACCTTATTCCACAATCAAATCCTTAATGTCATCAAATCAGATAAAAGGAAAACAATCCAAAGATCAGCAACCTCAAAAAGTAAGGGTATGTAAATCCACAATAATGAGAAAGAATTAGCATGAGAACACTGACAACTCAAAAAGCCAAAGTGCCCTTTTTCTTCCAAATGACTGCATCACCTCTCCAGCAAGTGTTTAGAACCAAGCTGAGGCTGAGATAGCTGAAATGACAAAGTAGAATTCAGAATATGGATAGGTACAAACTTCATTGAGCTAAAGGAGTATATTATAGCACAATTCAGGGAAGCTAAAAATCATGATAAAACATTGCAGGGGCTGACAGACAAAACAGCCATTATCGAGAAGACCATAACTGACCTGAGAGCTGAAAAACACACTACAAGAATTTCACAATGTAATCACAAGTATTAATGCAGAATAGACCAAGCAGAGAAAGTAATCTCATCTCTTAAACACTGGCTTTCTGAAATAAGACAGGCAGACAAGAATAGAGAAAAAGAATGAAAATGAATTGACAAAACCTCCAAGAAATGTCAGATTATGTAAAGAGATTGAATCCATAGCTGATTGGCATACCTGAAAGAGACAGGGAGAATGGAACCAACTTGGAAATCATATTTTAGGATGTTAGCCATGAGAGCTTCCCCAACCTAGCTGGAGAGGTCAATATTCAAAAACACTGGAAATGCAGAGAACCTTAGTAAGATACGTCACAAGAAGACTATCTCCAACACACATAATTATTAGATTCCCTAAGGTGGAAATGAAAGAAAAAGAAATTAAAGAGAGCTAGAAATGTTAGGCTACATACAAAGGGAAGGCCATCAAACTAACTGCAGACTTCTCAGCTGAAATCCTAAAGCCAGAAGAGATTGGCAGCCAATCTTCAACATTCTTTAAAAAAAATTCCAATCTGGCAAAACTAAGCTTCAAACCAAAGGAGAAATAAGATCATTTTCAGACAAGCAAATGGTAAGGGAATGTGTTACGACCACACCTTCCTTACAAGAGCTACTAAAGGAAAAACTGAATATGGAAAGGAAAGCCCCTGCAAAAACACACTGAAGTACAAAGACCAGTCACACTATGAGGCAACCATATAAAGTCTGCAAAACAGCCAGTTTAACTTCATGATGGCAAGATAAAAATCCATACATATCAATGCTAACCTTCAATGTAAATAGGCTAAATGTCCCAATTAAAAGACAAAGAATGAAAAGCTGGATAAAAAATCAAGACCCGTTGGAATGCTGTCTTCAAGAGACGCATCTCACATGCAATGACACACATAGGCTCAAAATAAAGGGATGGAGAAAAACAGAAAAAACGTACGGGTTCCAATCCTAGTTTCTGATGAAACAGACTTAAAAGCGACAAAGGTCAGAAAAGACAAAGAAGGGCATTACATAATCGTAAAGGATTCAATACAAGAAGATCTAACTCTCCTAAGTATATACGCACCCAACATAGGAGACCCAGATTCATGAAACAAGTTCTTAGAGACCTTCAGAGAGACTTAGACTGTGCACCTCTATGTACATAAACTAGAAAATCTAGAAGAGATGCATAAAATTCCTGGACACATACACCCTCCCAAAACTGAAGCAGGAAAAAATGGAATCCCTGAACATACTATTAATGGGCTCTAAAATCGGGACAGTAATAAATGGCCTACCAACCAAAAAAGGCCTAGGACCAGACAGATTCACAGTTGAATTCTACCAGATGTGCAAAGAAGAACTGGTACCATTTCTACTGAAACTATTCCAAAAATTAAGGAGAGGGACTCCTCCCTAACTCTATGAAGCTAGCATCACCATGATACAAAAACCTGGCAGAGATACAAAACAAAATAAAATAAAACTTCAGGCTAATATCCTTGCTGAACATTGATGGAGAAATCCTCAACAAAATTCTAGCAAAGTGAATCCAGCAGCACAACGAAAAGCTTATCCACCATGATCAAGTAGGCTTTATCCCTGGGATGCAAGCTTAGTTCAACACACACAAATCAATAAATGTGATTCATTACGTAAACCAGAACTAAATACAAAAACAACACTATTATTTCAATAGATGCAGAAAAGGCTTTTGATAAAATTCAACATCCATTCATGTTTTAAAAAACTCTTAATAAACTATGTATTGAAAGAACATACCTCAAAATAATAAGAGTCACATATGGCAAACCCACAGCCAACATTATACTAAATAGGTGAAACCTGGAAGCATTCCCCTCGAAAACTGGCACAAGATAAGGATGTAATCTCTCACCACTCCATTCAACATAGTATTGGAAGTTCTGACCAGGGCAATCAGGCAAAAGGAAGAAATAAAGGGCTTCCAAAAAGGAAGAGAGGAAGTCAAAAGATCCCTGTTTGCAGACAAAGTGATCTTAAATATAGAAAACCCTATAGTCTCATCCCTAAAGCTTATTAAACTGATAAACAATTTCAGCAAATTGCCAGGATACAAAATTAATGTGCAGAAATCACTAGCATTCCTGTACACCAACAACAGTCAAGCCAAGAGTAAAATTAGAAACACATTCCCATTCATAACTGCCACAAAATAATAAAATACCTAGGAATACCGCTAACCAGGGATTTGAATCATCTCTACAAGGAGAACTATAAATCACTGCTCAAAACAATCAGAGATAATACAAACAAATGAGAAAACATTTCATCCATATTGATAAGAAGAATCAATATCATGAAAATGGACATACTGCCCAAAGCAATTTACAGATTCAATGCTGTTCCTCTTAAACTACCATTGTGATTCTTCACAGAACTAGAATAAACTATTTTAAAATTCACATGGAAGCAAAAAAGAGCCTGAATAGCCAAAGCAATTCTAATCAAAAAGAAGAAAGCTAGAAGCATCACACTACCTGACTTTAAACTATCCTACAGGAATACAGTAACCAAAACAGTCTGGTATTGGTACAAAATACAGACAAAACCAATGGAAAAGAATAGAAAACCCAGAAATAAGACCACACACCTACAGCTATCTGATCTTTGACAAACTTGACAAAAACAGGCAATGGAGAAAGGATTCCCTATTCAATAAATGATGCTGGGATAACTGGTTAGCCATGTGCAGAAGATTGAAAACGGACCTCTTTCTTACTCCATATATAAAAGTTAACTCAAGATGGATTAAAGACTTACTTAAATGTAAAAGTTGAAACTACTAAAGCTCTGGAAGACATCCTAGAGAATACCATTCCGGCCATAGGCACAGGCAAAAATTTCATGATGAAAACACCAAAAACAATTGCATCAAAAGCAAAATTTGACAAATGGGACCTAATTAAAGAGCTGTGCAGCAAAACTATCATCATATTAAATGGGCAACCTAGAGAATGGGAGAAAATTTTTTGTAAACTATGTGTCTAGCAAAGGTCTAATATTCAGCATCTATAAAGGACTTAAACAAATTTACAATAAAAAACAATCCTATTAAAAAGTGGGCCAAGGACATGATAAGACTCTTTTCAAAGGAAGACATACATGCAGCCAACAAGGATATGAAAGAAAGCCCAACATAACTGATCATTAGGGAAATACAAATCAAAACCACAATGAGATACCATTTCACACCAGTCAGAATGGCTGTCATTAAAAAGTCAAAAAAACAAAAAAACAAACAAAAAAAAAAACAGATGCTTGTGAGGTTGTGGAGAAAAAGGAACACTTATACACTGTTGGTGGTAGTGTAAATTAGTTCAACCATTGTGGGAGACAGCATGTGATTCCTCACAGACCTAAAGACAGAAATACCATTCAAACCAGCAGTCTCATTACTGGGTATATACCTAAAGGAATATAAATCATTCTATTATAAAGATACAGGCACACATATGCAGAACATAGCAAAGTGAAGCACTATTCACTATAGCAAAGACACGGAATACCCATCAGTGATAGCTTGAATAAGGAACTGTGGTACATATACACCATGGAATACTATGCAGCCATATAAAAAAGAATGAGATCATGTCCTTTGCAGGCACATGGATGGAGCTGGCGGCCATTATCCTTAGCAAACCAACATAGGAACAGAAAACCAAATACCACATGTTTTCACTTAAAAGTGGGAGTTGAATTATGAGAAAAATGGACACATAGAAAGAAACAACATACACTGAGGCCTATCAGATGGAGAAGGGAAAAGATTAGGAAAAATAAATAATGGGTACTAGGCTTAATACCTGGGTAATGAAATAATCTATACAACAAACCCCATGACACAGGTTTACCCATGTAACAAACGTGCATATGTATCTCAGAACTTAAAATAAAATTTAAAAAAAGAAGATTCACTACAAAAAAAAAAAAAAAAAGAAAGAAAAGAAAGCTGCAATGTGCACACTTGTAGATATACCTTTACACACATTTAAATGTTCTTATAAATTCCAGGGTTTTAATATTTAAGACAGAAGATAAGTTTTTTTGTTTGTTTTTTTTCTTTTTTTGGAGACAGAATCTCACTCTGTTGCCCAGGCTGGAGTGCTGTGGTGCAATTTCGGCTCACTGCAACCTCTATTTCCTGGTTCAAATGATTCTCTTGCCTCAGCCTCCCGAGTAGCTGAGACTATAGGCGCATGCCACCACGCCTGGCTCATTTTTTGTATTTTAGTAGAAATGGGGTTTCACCATGTTGCCTAGGCTGGTCTCGAACTCCTGAGTTCAGGCAATCCACCCACCTCGGCCTCCCAAAGTACTAGGATTACAGGCGTGAGCCACCGCACCCAGCCTGACATTTTTAATTTAATTTGTGTAGTTCTACCATTTTTCTACTCCTTATAGAAGTGTGAGAGTGCCCATTTCCAAGAAACCTGTGAAACAATATATATTTTTTTTTACTTTGTCAGTTTTGTGGGTAAACATTTCAACTCATTAATCATTTTAGAGAGTAAAATCTGAATTAATCTCTACTATAAAAAAGTTAAAAGAATTTCTATAGGCCAAAAGATAATAATATCACATAGAAACCTAGTTTATAAGAATGGAGAACAGCATAAAAAGTAAATTGGTCAGTAATTATTAGCAGCTATTGAAATTATTATTTCTATACTTATACATATTTTGTTGTCTTCTTAAAGATAATTAACATTTAAATAAAAAATAACAAAATATGTTTGTAGAATATTTAGAAGTAAAATATCTGACAGTTGAAAATATATTGTCATAAATTTCTTAAATTTTTATGACATAATGAGATTTTTTAATGTAGACTGTGAAAAATTATAAATGCATATTTGTTATTTAAAGACACAACACTGGAAAACAGAAAGAGGAATGACTAAAATCAGATAAAATGGAATACTAAAAATATATTTAATACACTTCCAGAGACAGACAGAATATAACTAAGGAATAATGAACAAAAAGGACAAAAAAGAAATCAAATATCTGTATAATAGTTTTAAGTTCAAGCATGTGAATAATTATATTCAAATTTTAAAAACAAAACATTTCCATTAGATATACAAACTGTGAACCTGGATTTAAATTCCCAACTGTGTACTTACAAAATTAAATATAAACATTAAAGCACAAAAGTTTGAAAGCTAAAGGATTTTTTTAAAAGATTCATTATGTAAACATTAAGTATAAAAAACCTGGTATAACTATAATAATACCTACCAAAAAACTTGAGGATAAATGTATTACCTAGAAACTAGAAAACATATTTAATTGGATGATAATAAATACACAGCAAATTAAAATTAGTGAAATGCATCTAACTCAATTCTTAAAGGAAATGTATAGTTTTAAATGTAACATTAGATAAGTAGAAAGATGTAAAGCAATGACTTTTGTTTCCAAGTCTACAATCTTAGAACAGTAAAAATAGAACCTAAAACAAACATAATAAACAAAATAATAAAATTAAAATGTAAAAGAAACAGAAAATACTAGAGAAAATCAACAAAACCAGAAGTTAATTCCTTGATAAAATTAATGAAATTAATAAATCACTAGAATGATTTTTAATAAAAGAGACAGAGAGAGAAAAGACCCAATCTAACACAAGGAATGAAAAGAGGAACTTCCCCAGAGATGCTGCTAATACTAAGAGTCTAATAATGGAATATCATGAACAACTTTATCCAAGTAAGTTTAAAAACTTGGATTAAATGGAAAAAATTATTAAAGGCACAAATCACCAAAACTGATTAAAGAAAAAATAGAAATGTGAAATAGCCATCTAGTCAATAAATAAACTCAATTATAATTAAACAAATATCCTCAGCTCCCCTACACACACACACACACACACACACACAAACACACAGAGGAATAAACAAAAAGTACTTTAGGCCCAGGCAGCATCACCAGTAAATCTCAATAAACATTTAAATAATAACCTATACTAATTTTATACAAAAATTTCAGAAAATACAGAAGGAAGAACATTAACAACTCATTTACTCATCTTATGAGGCCAGTATTTCTCATTATCAATACAAGACAAGAACATCACAAGAAAATATATTATAGACAAAATTTTTTTGAAAAACATATTCAGAAATTCTTAAAAGTATAAATCAAATCCAACAATATTTAGAGCTCAGATTCCGTAATCAAGTTGAGTATATCACAGCAACTCAAGATTAGTTTAATATATGATTATCTATTGATATAATTTACTACTTTTGTAGCTTAAGGCCAAGAATGTTATATAAATGTTTAATAGATGAAATTGGCACTTGACAAACAAAGCCCCTATAATTTCCAAGCCTCTTAGCAAACTAGGAACAGAAGGAAATTTCTTCAATGTGATAAGTGACGGTCTACACAAATTCACATTTAATATATTTAACAGTGAAATATTATATATTTTCCTTCTAAGATGATATAAAAGGGAAAGAGGTCTGACCTAGTGACACCTACTGAACATGGCACTGATTTCCTAGTCAGTGAAAGAATGTAAGCTGGTGAGGAAGGTAACCAGATATAAAAGAAAGTAACAAAAATATCAGTATTTTCAGTTGACATAATTGTGTATATAAAAATTCCTGAGAAATTAGCAAAAAAATATTGCCACTAGAAATGTTACAGGATCTTTGGGGTGTCGTTTTTCTGGTCAGAAACCTCTGTGGTCCGTAGCACCTTTGCCCAAGTTTTGTTCAGGCATGGTGGGTTCATTGTTTCCCTGGTAGGTCGTACTCAGCTCATGCTACCAGCCTGGGTCCCACACCTGCCAAAGGCAAGTCAGTTATGGAACAGCAAGGGATGTGTGAGCAAGCATGGGGTCCAGCCACTATGCACAGTCAAACGTACCAGCTGCTACAGCGGGGTAAGCAGCTCCAGGTGCTGGTTTGGGTGCTGGTTCTCTGAGAGCCTATGACCAGACCAGGGGAACTGCAAGCAGCTTCCACAGCTGGCACCAGGGAACACAGTGGCACCCAGGAGTTTGAAGACACCAGGAACCACAGGGCCCCATAGAGGGAGTCACAGCTCTGGCTTGGGTAGCTACCAGGTCTGGGCTCCCCAAAGGGCCACAGATCTTTCTTTTTCACCTGCCGTGTAATAAGCAAGGGGCATGTCTCAGCCCTGCTAGTGTTCCAGCTTTTAGCTTTGCCATTTGGTGTGTCTCATGTTCTTGTCCTGCAACCAGGAAGAATGAGGTATGCAGACAAGTGGAGGGTGAGCAAGATGGAGAGGGGCTTTATTGAGTGATAGAACAGCTAGAGGAAACCCACAAAGAGTTCTGTTCACAGTCAGAATGTCCTGACATGTGTTCAGCTCCTAGCAGAGAGGGTTACCGCTCTGCTAGGGAAGGGAAGAGGCCTTAGAGTGGGTGGCTTGTCCCTGCAAGCAGGTCATCCTGTCATCTCTACCACTCTCATCAGAGAAGAGGCCCTAGAGTGGGTTGCACCTCTCTGCAGCTGGCCATCCTGACACCCACTCAGCTCTGGCTGAACCAGTGGCTTTTATGGGCCTCAGAAGGGAGGAAGTGCACACCAATTGGTCCACGGGTGGCCATGGGTGGGCCCTGAAAAGGCACCACAAGTTCCCACTCTGCTCTACTGGACTGGCAGCCTGGCCCCCAGCCTTCAGGCCCTCCCTGGCCTGAAGTTGTAGCCTCACTGGGGACCTGCCCTTTCCACCCAGGAACCTGTCTGCCTTCTGCTGCTGTTTATGGTGCCCATGCTGTAGATGCCAAGGGGTGCCTGCAGGCCAGTGCTGAGCTCCCCTCAGCAACCCCGTGGCTTCCCTCCTGTGATCATTGGTGCCCACATTCTAGAGAAGGCTGAGGTGGCAGGAAACTGGCATGTTAGCACTACCCCAAGTGTATGCACACCCAGCCCAGCTGTGACAGCACCCAGGCTTGGCCTCAACTTTGCTCTGAGATCAGAATGGTTGCTGATAGCAGGGAGAAGTCAGGCAATGGGAGCAGGCACTTTCAAGCCTGTGAGGTCAGTGGGGGCCTTCCCAGACTCCCAGAGTGTGGAGATGCCTGGGTCCACAGCCTTGGTTTGGGAGATTGCAGCTGTTCTGGGGGTGGGGGAGCACCTCCTGCCTCCTCTGTGGAGTGGGAGGCCCAGGTCTGCAGCATTGGTTTATAGTGGCTGTAGCTACAACCAGGAGGGCAGGGCTCCTGTCGGCTCTGGGCTTCCCCAAGAGCACACGGAGGCCTGGGAGCCACAACTTGGGCGGCTGAAGCTGCACCCAGGTTGGCAGGGCTCCTGCCTGCTTCATGGAACAGGAGGCCTGGGTCCACAACTGTGACTTGGGTGGCTGCAGCTGCATCCAGGAGGGTGGGAATCCAGCATGCTACCAGCCTGAGAGCACAGAGATGCCTGAGTCTGCAGCCATGGCTTGAGCAGCTGCAGTAGCACCCACGGAGCTCCTGCTCCATCTTGGCAGGGATGGGGCTCCCGCTTGTCCCCAGCCTCCACCAGCTCCATGGAGCATGCAGCCCTGGCCACACCACCCTGCTGCAGTCGGTGTGATGGCAGTGGCCACTCCAGATGGCCCACTGCTGCCATCGCTAATGTTGCAAGATATAGAATTAATAGAAAAAAATACAAATTCTATTATTAATATATTAACAATAAGTCTTTAAAAACAAAATTTTAAAATACTCAGGGATAAATTTAACAAAAAGAGATACAAACCTATATACTAAAAGTGTATAACAATGCTGAGAGCAATAAAAGATACCAAGATTAGTGACAAAATAAACTATTTTCATCAATAAAAAAACCAAATGCTGTAAAGAATACCAATTCTCCCAAAATGTATCTATAGAATATATGTGATCCCAATAAAAATTCTGCCATGTTTCTTCCTAGAAATTGACAAGGTAATTTTAAATTGTGTTTGGCAAAGCAAAGGATCTATGATAGCTAAAACTATGTTGGAAAAAGAAGACTAAAGTTTTCAGAATTTTCTATAAAGCTACAATAATCAATACAGTGTGGTAGTGTTGAAGAATAAACAAATCGATCAATGAAACAGAATAATATGTTCAAAAATAGATTTCACGTATGCAGTAAATTTACAACAACACAAGAGAAATTCAACCAGAAAAGGAAAGTCTCCTCCAATAATGGTGCTGGAACAACTCAATATCCATATACGACAAAAAAAAAAAAAAAAACCAAGTCAATAACAAGCATGCATAAAATAGAAGGGGATAAGATAATAGAGTGTGTCAAGTAGTTAACTATTTTAAAATTTTATTAATTTCTATATTTTATTTGTTATTGCTTAATATTGTTTCCCAGCTTTTTAAATTTGTAGCATTTTGTGATAGATTTTCTCATTCTCAACAAATACCATTTTTATAACAATTTTTTAAAACTTTGTATTATTTTTTCTTAGAGTTCCAGGTCTCGTAAAACTAATCTGCCCCGGTCCGAAATTCACCATGTATTCTACTGTAAAATTCACAGTCTAAAATTGGCTCTGTTTGCTGGAACACAAAGCCAAATACCTAGTTACAATATCCTATTTGCCTGTTTATTAATTAAGAAGCACACATCTTTGAAATATGATCCTTTCATAAAGGATGATTCACTGCAGTATTGCTCATTCTGTATTTTTACCTTTTCAAATCTTGAAGTGTTTTCTAGGAAAGGAAATGCATAGACATTAAATTAAAAATTTTGGTAACCAAAATATTATAATAGTAGTTGAGTCTGATATTTCTCAAGAAAAAAATATGTATGATAAAGATTTTATATGGGTGATAATGTCACATTTTAAAAGTATTATTCACATATTATCAACTTCTCTAATAATAAAAATGTGTCTCTGAAGTAAGGAATACAGATATAAGAACCATGAGTAATCTGAAGAAATATTACCTAAATATTTCCATGAAAAAATTAAGGACTCTACATATAATGTTTACTTATGTAATCACTACTATGATATTTTCTGATAAGTAAAAATATTTTTTAATTATACTTCAAGCTGGGGTACATGGGCACAAGGGACATATATCAATATATTCTAAGCCATAAAACAAGTCTCAATAAATGTAAAAGGATACAAGTCATGCAATGTTCTCTGACCACAAAGAAATCAAACTAGTAACCACTAACTGAAAGCACTTTCAAAAATCTCCAAATATTAGGGGTGAGGGTAGGGAATGACACATTTCTAAATAATTCATGGGTAAAATAAGAAATTTAAAAAGGAAAGGAATTAGAAAACATTTTGAACTGAATGGAAATAAAAAAAATCTATCAGAATTGACAGTATTCTGCTAAAGAGAAATAAGAAAATTATAGCAATAAATGCAGAAAAATAATAAAGATTTCAAATCAATGCCCTTATTATTCACCTAAAGAAACTAGAAAAAGCAAAGAAACCCCAACCTACGCAGAAGAAAGCAAAACTAAAGATCAGAGTGGTAGCCAACAAAGGGGAAACAAGAAAATAATAGAAAAATCCAATTAAAACTTTGAGAACACCAACAAAATTGAAGAACCTCTTGTCAGACTAATTATGAAAAAAAGAAAACACAAATAACAATGTGAAGAATGAGAGCGGTGACATCACTAAATTTTTTCTAAATTTTAAATGGCAATCAAGGAATATTATGAATAGCTTTGTGCCAATAAATTCAAGAAATTTGATGAAATTAATAAATTCCTTGACAAACTCAAATTTCCAAAGCTTAGTCAAGAACAAATAAATAACTTTAAAAGCCCTATATCAATTAACTATTTGAATTTGTACTTAAAAATATTTTCACAAAAAAACACCTTAAGCCCCACAAAACTTCAATGGTGAATGCTAGCAGAAACTTATGAAAAAATGCCAATCCCAAAAATTGAAATTTAAGCTAAAACTAAAATTTAAAGAGGAAGAAATTACTTTCCAACTTATTCTTTGATCCAGCATTACTCATTCCAAATCCAAAGTGACTACAAAACAAAACTTCATGCCAACATCCCTTTTTTAAAAGAAACAATACGCCATGACCAGGTGCAGGAATAAACAACTGCTTTAACATTTAGAAATTAATCAATATACAATTCACCCTATTAAGAGACTTAAAAAAAACCCAAGTAATAATATCAATAATTAAAGACAAAGCTTTGGACAACATCTCACAGACCTAATAAAACTCTCAATGAACTAGGCATATAAGGAAACTTTCTGAACCTGATAAAGTGCATATACAAAAAAAACTTACTGTTTACATCACACTCACTTATTGTGAAAATTAAACACTATTTCTCTATGAACCAGATAAGGAGACTCACTTTCACTAGCCTGAGCAATGAGACATAAAAAGGAATCAAAATTAGACATATTGGTGAGAAAGAAATAAAAATGCTCATATTTGGAAGTGATCTGATTATCTATGCAAAAATCCTATGAAATCTACAAAAAAAAACTATTAGAATAAAGGAATTTAGCAAGATCAGTATATATAAAGTATATTTCTATATACTATCTATGAAAATTAGAAATAGAAATTAAAATCAGTAACAAGTAGCATCAAAATTATGAAATACTTAGGAGTAAATCTGACAAAAAAATGGAAAGCCTATATTATAAACTATAAAACTATAAAATATTGTTGAGAGAAATAAAACATAAACAAATGAAGAGATGTAGTGTGCTTATAAATGGGAAGTTCAAATATTGTTAATGTCGATGTCGACCCTCCCAAAACTTGATCTATAGATTCAGTACCATTCCAATCACAATTCCAGTTAGCCTTTTTTGTAGAAAGTAACATCTATTCTGAAAATTAGGCACATATTATTTATCAAAGAACATGTATGAAGAGCAAATATGCTCATGAAAATTTACTTAACTTCATTAGTGATTAGAGAAATGCGATCATAACCCAAAAAGATACACTATTACACACTACTAGAATACCTGAAGTTGAAAAGACTGACTATATCAAGTTCTGTAAAAGATGCAAAAAACTAGAACTTTCATACACATAACCACTTTGGAAAACTATTTGGCAGCTTCTAAAAACTGAATACATTTACCTACCACATGACCAGACATGCCACTTCTAGGTATTTACTCAAAAGAAATGAAAGTATGTGTATACACACACTTAAATGAAATATTCATAGCTTCTATAAAACTAAAACCTGAAAATAATCCAAATGTCCATCACCAAGTGGATGGATAAACAAATTGTGATATATCCATACAATGAAATTCCACTCATCATTAAAAAAGAATGTCCCACTGATATGCACATGAACATTCAAGAATTTTAGAATAATTATGCTGAGTGAGATCACAAAGTGAAATGAGAAAACTTTACAGTGAATGATACTTTTAATTTCTTGATTGTAGTGATGATTTCACAAGAGTCACAACTTAGCAAATTACACACTTCAAACTTGTGCAACTTATTATTTCAATTGTACCTTAATAAAGCTGTTAAAAACTAAAAGAAGATAGATAAGTACTAATATGAGAAGATGTATAACAAATATCAAATAAAAAATATCAGGGGAATAATATGTACATTATGATCCTAATTTTGTACAAAAATGATACATATTTATATAAAACTAAAAAAAAATCTAAAAATAGAAATTTACACTCACAGTGGGCCACATAAGAGAGGCAGAGAAGGATTAGGGAATAGCAGTAAGTAGGTTTTTTGCTTTATACATAACACATTTTCACAAAAAGCAAACTATTAATTTGACATTTAATTTATATAAATAATGGCCTTAAAGGAATTAGGACTCCCTCATATATATATGTTTTAACTGTTTCTGTCTCATTCCTAATTTGCCATCTCAATATATGAAAAAATTATTTTTTTTTTATTTCAAGATGGTAGCCACAAAGCGAGTGGTTCTATGCCTTTGTCTAAGGTTATGTTTTTAAATTTTAGAGTTTAGTCAAGGTCCTTGACTACTCCAATATTTATTTGTATGCAATATATGTATAGAGACATAGATAGATATATATTTAAATTTAAAAAAAGCTTTTGAACATCAGGTAAATAAAACCAAAATTTAAAATGATGATAAACTAAATCTATATAGAAACATGTTTTTCATTCCAATTAGTAGTAAATTAAAATCTTGGTTAAATATTTAGACCCTGGTATATCTACAGATGGTCTCTCTGTGTGAGTGACATCCGAAATAAACAGAAGAAAACAGCTAAAACAGTCCAAGTGGCAAACTTAGGACTCCGAAATCTGGCCGCCTCTAGGGTATGATTGCATTTCTTTCCAGGTAACCTCTCACCTTGAATTAATGAGAACATTTACATATTGTTTTAAAACTTTATCTCTATTTTATTAGTAATAGATCAAAAGAAAAGAAACCACCAAAAAAATACTCTATGAATCTTTACCCATAACAATCCTAGACTGAACATTTTCATAGATAGGTCGGTTTAAGGACACAACAAATTCTTTGCATTTAAATAGCCAACATTTCAAATGGCTTACAGCCTGAAAATGTTATATAATTCTTATAAATTAATAATGAGATTTAAATGT
Organism: Rhinopithecus bieti; assembly: GCF_001698545.2. Classification (NCBI taxonomy): domain Eukaryota; kingdom Metazoa; phylum Chordata; class Mammalia; order Primates; family Cercopithecidae; genus Rhinopithecus; species Rhinopithecus bieti. Next base: position 3,149,808 of record NW_016803701.1, on the reverse strand, counting down.
CAAAACACCCTATAGTCAATAAAAGAAACCTATGATAAAGAAACCTATGATTCCTGCCTAGACGTGTTGTTATAGAAATCATTTTTTACTTGAAATAACCTTGCAACATGGTGAATTGCCAACTTAACAAATGGTTTGTAACAAATAGTTTTTGTTCTAAAAATTCATTTGCAAATCTTAGTATTTGGAAATTGAAATAATTTATTTGTTTACAAAGCAATGGGGGATTTTGTTCCAGGCAAGATACTAAAGTTTAACATTACATAAAGTTTAAAATTACTAAGTTTATTTTAGTGCCTAACATATGTACACCGTATCCTGTGATTACTAAGGAATAGAAACACCATTGCAAATATTGATTTTCATAAACAACATAATCCCCTGCTAAAGTGGTACTGAGGAGTTTCCATTTTCTACATATTCTTCTTTTTTATATGAAGCAGAATCAAAAACAAAACTATAAAATGCCTTTATAAAGCAAAACAAACTTCCTGTTCAAGATGGAAGACTGAACATATTCATTAATTTCATTGCCTTCATAGATCTATTAAGATGAAAATAAGTTAAAAGAGCATTGACTCACTAATATTTCGATTTCAACAAAGCTCTGGAAAATGAGAAGAGGCTGAAAAGAAGTCAAGCAGAACAGAGGAAACATAAACTAGAATGCATGCTGTAGGAACTTCTTTTGAGTGAGGAGCCAAACTGTCTGCCAAACCCCGCAGAAGCTCTGGACTCAAAAATGGCGAAACACTGTAGATTGGAAATAAAAATTAGGACTGAAACATAGTTTATTTAAAATTCTGTATACTGACATGCAACACCCACACAGAATGATGGACAACCAGGTATTTATTTTAAGCTAAAATTCGGGGAGTTCTTTGTGCTGCGTAAAGCGGGTTAATTTGCAGTTAGATGAGAATAGCTCTGTGAGTATCTCCAGAATGCCTACCAGTGAGATATAAATGACCATTCATTAATTGCACCATGGTTTCCCTGAAACCAAGATATCTTGTGCACATCTTGGTAGTTTGTAATGTGAAAATGAAGCATGTCCTGTAAAACTGAGAAAATATTCCAGTGTTATGCACCTACAAATCTCAGACCTTTTGATAATTGCCTGCATTTTATCTCTTCTGTTATATGGAATTGCCTTTACTTTTATTAAAGCCTTACCTGAGTATACCCTGTGTAGTCTTAAGAGTCCTTTCAACTATCTGAACTTGAGCAGTCTCTGTATTTACTAAATGAATGGAATAAAATGTATGGACAGAAGTTGGCACATTACTAGGGGTATGGCATCCAAAGTGATGCACTCCAATTTTTACTGCTTAGGGTCTCATAAATTAATGTACACTCACTCTAAAGTAAAACCAACCAGTTTACAAATCCCTACTTATACAAAGCATATAATTCTTTGTCTCTTAAATGAATTAGCAAAAAGGAATCTCTAGACATTTGCGGGGGAAATGTACTTGACTTGAAACACAAATGACAAGATAAATAAATAGGAAAACTGACCAAGGAGAAAACAGATATAACCTAAGAAAACAATATTTTTAAAAAATCACCATCCTCAGTGAGACTCAAGAAAATACAGTAAGTCAAATTATAAAACTTTGCAATGAAGTCAAATGTTTGAAAATTATTATTTGTACCCTAAAACATACTAATTCAGCAACAATTTACAGACATGTTTCCTTTGTGAAAAGTTCTGAAAATAATTGAAAGGCCTCTGTTCTTTAGAAGAATATGATACCACATTAACCAAAGATAGTAAAGAAATTCACATCTTCTTGCCAGAGTACCTGCCTGTGTCACAATGCCATGCATGCAGGAAGAGGTCTCCTAGCTCCAAGCTTCTCTGGGGTGAGGTGAAGACTTGCTTCACACATCCAGAGCCCCTACTTTTCCAAGAGAACTCTCAGAGGACTGGCTTCTGTATTGTCAGTCTTGGAGCTCTAACAGTTCTCGTACAATCTAGCTGCCTGAGAGAGAATGAAGACAGCAGCTTGGGCTTGTAGACACTATAAGTCCTTTATCCTGCACAGCACAGAAAAATCAGAGTAAAAA
>NW_016803701.1:3130943-3145492 GCF_001698545.2 Rhinopithecus bieti | reverse complement strand
TATATATATATATATATGTCAGCTCTCAGCTTTCCCCCAGGAGGGAAAGTATTGAGCCATGTATCCAATAATCCCAACTTCTCTGGGATGCGTAGAAACCTGGCAACATACTTGTCATTCTTGAAACTCTGCTGGGTTCAGCACAGACTAACCACCTGGGAGAAAATGGAGATAATACCTTGGGATGGTGTATCCCATAGCTCTGCACCACTGGCTCAGTACAGAGTAAGCATGTTGATTTTGTATCCTGGCACTTTACTAAATGTGTCAACTCTAACAGCCATTTTATAGAGTCTTTAAGGTTTTGTGTATATGATTATATCTTCTGAAAACAGGAACAATTTATTTATTTTCAGTCTGGATGGCTTTTATAATGCACTATAAATGAATTAACTGAATAGGAAATTTTTTAAAAATCACATTTATATTAGCACCAAAAGAATAAAATACTAAGGAATAAGCTTAATCAAGGAAGTGAAAAACTTGTGTACTGAAAACTACAAAACATTAATGAAATAAATTAAAGAAGACAAAAAAATTAGAAAGAAATTCTGTATTCATGAATGGAAGACTTAATATTGTTAAAATATCCATACTACTCAAAGTGATCTACAAATTCAATGAATTGTGTACTAAAATACCAGTGACTTTTCTTTTTACAGAAATAGAAAATCAATTCTACTGTTCATATGTATTATAATCTGATAGGGTTTGGCTGTGTCCCCACTCAAATCTCATAATGAATTGTAGTTCCCATAATCCCATGTGTTGTGGAAGGGACTCAATGGGAGGTAATTGAATCATAGGGGTGGTTTCCCCCATGCTGTTCTTATAAGAGTGAGTTCTCACAAGATCTGATGGTTTTATAAGAGGGTTTTCACCACTTTGCTCAGCACTTCTCCTTCCTGCCACCATGTGAAGAAGGACGTGTTTGCTCCCCCTTCCACCATGATTGTAAGTTTCCTGAGGCCTCCCCAGCCATGCTGAACTGTGAGTCAATTAAACCTCTTCCCTTTATAAATTGCCCAGTTGTAGATATGTCTTTATTAGCAGTGTGAGAACAAACTAATACATAGTCTGAATGCTTATGTCCTCCCAAAATTCGTATTAAAACTAATCACTCATATGATGGCTTTAGGAGGAGGGGCTTTTTGGAGTTGAGGATGAAGGCTTCATCAATGGAATTAGTGCCTGATATGGTTTGGCTCTGTGTCCACACCCAAAATCTCATCTCAAATTGTAATCCCCACATGTCAAGGGAGGAACTTAGTGGGAAGTGATTAGATTATGAGGGTGGTTTCCCCCATGCTGTTCTTGTGACAATGAGTGAGCGCTCAAAAAATCTGGTGGCTTTAAAGTGTGCCACTTGCCCATTGCTCGCTCTCTCTTCTGTCACCATGAAAGACTTGCCATGCTTCCCCCTTCAACTTCTGCCATGATTGTAAGTTTCCTGAGGCCTCCCCAGCCATGTGGAACTGTGATTCAATTAAACTTCTTTCCTTTATCAATTACCAAGTCTTAATAGTATCTGTATAGCAGTGTAAAAATGGACTAATACATTTGGCCTTATAAAATAGACCCATAGGAGCTTGTTCACCCCTCCCACCACATTAGTATATAACAAGAAGGCGACATAAATGAAGCAGGTTCTCACCAGACACCAGATTTACCAGCAACTTGATCTTGTACTTCCCAGCCTCCATAACTGTGAAAAATAAATTTCTATTGTTTATAAGCCACCCAGTCTATGATATTTTGTTATAACAACCTGAAAAGACTAAGACAATATGGAAATATAGAAGATCACGAATAGCCAAATCAATCCTGAGAAATAAGAACAAAGCTGGAGGCATCACAGTTTCTGATTTCAGGATATGTTAGAAACCTTCAGTAATTAAAACAGTGTGGTACTTGTTTAAACGCAGGCACACAGACTAGACTTATGTCATGGAATAGAAAGACTAGAAATAAATCCAAATGTATACAGTCAATTGATCTTCAAAAAGTATGTCAAAAATACACAATGGGTGAAGTATACTACCCTTGACAAATGGCGTTGGGTAAACTGGAATATGCAAAATAAGAACACTGCATCCTGATTTTACCATTACAAAAAACTCAAAGTGGATTAAAGACTGAAATGTAAGACTAAAAATGTAAACTTCTCAGAAAAAAACATAACGAAAATCTTTATGACATTGGCCTGGTTAATGATTTCACGAATATGATACCAAAAGCACAGGCAACACAAACAAAAATAGACAAGTGAGACTACACGAAACTAAAAACCTTCTTCACAGTAGAGGAAACAACCTGCAGAATAAAAAAACAACTGGTATAATGAAAGAAAATATTTCAAACCATATATCTAACAAGAGGTTAATCTTCAAAATATATGAGGAATTTCTACAACTCAAGATCAAAAAACTTATAAACCAATTAAAAATGGGCTAAGGATGTGAAAAGATATTTCTCCAAATAAGTCATATAAATGACCAGCAGGTATATGAAACATGCTCAGTGACTAATAATTTAGGAAATAAAAGTTAAACTCGCAATGATATATCACCTCAAACCTATCAGGAGGGCAAAAGACCGTGTTGATGAAAATGAGAGTAGTTGGAATCCTTGTACACTGATATAGTTTGGCTGTGTTCCTACCTAAATCTCATCTTGAATTGTAGTTCCCATAATCCCCATATGTAGTGGGAGGGACCAGGTGGAAATAATTATAACATGGGGGCAGCTGCCCCATCCTGATCTCATGATAGTGAGTTAGTTCTCACGAGATCTGATGGTTTTATAAAGGGCTTCCCCCTTTGCTGGGCATTCATTCTTCTCTCTCCTGCCACTATATGGAGAAGGACATGTTTCCTTCCCCTTTCACCACGATTGTAAGTTTCCTGATGCCTCCCCAGCCGTGCTGAATTTTGAGTCAATTAAACCTCTTTCCTTTATAAACTGCCCAGCCTCAGGTATGTCTTCATTAGCAGCATAAGAATGAACTAATACAGTAAATTGGTACTGGGTAGTGGGGCACTGCTGTAAAGATATCAAAAAATGTGGAAGCGACTTTGAAACTGAGTAAGAGGCAGAGGCTGAAACAGTTTAGAATGCTCAGAAGAAGAAAAGAGAATGTGAGAAAGTTTGGAAGTTGCTAGAAACTTGGAGGGTTCAGAAGACAGAAAGATGTGGGAAAGTTTGGAACTTCCTGTAGACTAGTGGAATGACTTTGACCAAAATGCTGATAGATAGTGATATGGACAATGAAGTCCAGGCTAAGGTGGTCTCAGATGGAGATGAGGAACTTGTTGGGAAATGGAGCAAAGGTAACTCTTACTGTGCTTTTGGAGACTAGTGGGTTTTTGCCCTTTCCCTAGAACTTGGAAATTAAGGGAGATTATTTAGGGTATGTGGTGGAAGAAATTTTTGAGTGGCAAAACATTCAAGAGGAAGCAGAGCATAAAAGTTTGGAAAATTTGTAGCCTGATGATGTAATAACAAAGAAAAACCCATTTTCTGGGGAGAAATTTAGGCCAGTTGCAGAAATTTGCCTAAGTAATGAGGAGCCCAATGTTAATCACCAAGACAATAAGGAAAATTACTCCAGGGGATGTCAGAGACCATTGTGGCAATCCCTCCCATTACAGGTCCAGAGGCCTAGGAAGGAAAAATTGTTTCCTGCATCAGGTCCCCAGCCCTTCTGCTGTGTGCAGCCTCAGGACTGCCTCCTAGCAGCTTTAGTTATGGCTAAAATAGAGCCAAGGTATAGCGTCATGGCTTGAGAGGGTGCAAGCCCTAACCCTTGGCAGCTTCCATGTGGTGTTGAGACTGAGGGTACAGAGAAGTCAATAATTGAGGTCTGGGAACCTCCACCTAGTTTTCAGAGGATGTATGGAAATGCCTGGATTTCCAGAGAACCTCTCCTAGGGCAATGTGAAAGATAAATGTGGGGTCAGATCTCCCACATGGCGTCCCCTCTGTGCCACTGCCTAGTGGAGCTGTGAGAAGAGGGCCACCATCTCCAGACCCCAGAATGATAGAACCACTGACAGCTCATGTGCCTGGAAAAGCTGCAGGCACTCAATGCCAGCCTGTGAAAGCAGCCAGGAGAGGGGACATCCCTGAGAAGCCACAGGAGCAGAGCTGCCCAAGGCTATCCAAGACTACATCCAGCATGACCAGAATGTGAGGCATGGAGTCAAAGGACATCATTTTGGAACTTTAAGGTTTAATGATTGCCCTATTGCATTTTGGACTTCCATGGGCCTGTAGCTCTTTGTTTTAGACAATTTCTCCTATTTGGAATGGGAGTATTTACCAAATTCCTGTACCTCCATTGTATGTAGGAAGTAACTAATTTGCTTTGGATTTTACAGGTTCATAGGCAGAAGACACTTGCTTTGTCTCAGATGAGACTTTGGACTTGGACTTTGGAGTTAATGCTGGAATGAGTTAAGGCTTTGGTGGAATGTTGGAAGGGCATGATTGCGTCTTGAATTGTGAGGACATGATATTTGAGAGGGGCCAGGGACAGAATGATATGGTGACTGTGTCCCCATCCAAATCTCATCTTAAATTGTAGTTCCCATAATCTCTACGTGTCATGGGAGGGACCAGGTGGAGATAATTGAATCATGGGGGCAGTTTCTTCCATCCTGTTCTATGTTAGTGAGATAGTTCTCAAAAGATTGGGTGGTTTTATGAGGGGCTTCCCCCTTCAATGGGCAGTCATTATTTTATCTCCCTCTGCCATGTGAAGGATGTGTTTGTTTCCCCTTCTGCCATGATTGTACATTTCCTGAGGCCTCCCCCGCCATGCTGGACTGTGAGTCAATTAAACCTCTTTCTTTTATGAATTACCCAGTCTCAGGTATGTCTTTATTGCAGCAACTATGGAAAAATATATGGAGGTTCCTAAAAAATATTAAAATTGTCATACCATCTGATCTAGCAAACCCACATCTAAGCATATATCCAAAATAATTGAAACCAAGATCTTGAAGAGACATATGCATTTCTATGTTTATTGCAGCAATATTCACAATAACCAAGATGTGAAAACAACTTAATTATATATCCATAGATGAAAGCATAAAGAAAATGTGATATATACATTCAATGGAATACTATTTTGACTGTAAAGAAAGGAAATCTTGTCATTTGTAATAACATGGAACTTTGAGGACTTTATGCTAATTGAAGTAAGCCAGTCACAAAAGACAAATACTATGAGGTATCTAACTAAAATAGTCAAATTCATAGAATCAAAGTGTGAAATAATGGTTCCCAGGGCTAAGGGGAGGGGAAAAATGGGGACTTACTTTTTTATTAACCATTTTTTATTTATTTTAATTGAAGCTAAAAGTGTATATATTTAAGGTGTAAACATGATGTTTTCATATCTGTATGCACTGTAGAATAGCTAAATCAAGTTATTTAACATATGCATTACCTCACGTACTTATTTTTTGTGGTGATTAAAATCTATTCTCTTAGGAATTTTTGAGTATACAATATAGCATTATTAACTGTGGTCAACATTTTATACCATAGATCTCTTGAACTCATTTCTGTCTAAATAAAATTTTGTTCAATAATAATTTTATTATTTTTTAATTAATAAAATATTTGATGAATATCTCCCCACTCCCTCCACTGCCCACCCCCTAGTAACCATCACTTTACTCTCTGTTCCTAGGAGTTCAATTTTTTTAACACTCCACAATAAGTGTGATGTAGTATTTGTCTTTCTGTGCACCTCAGCCTCCCAAGTCACTGGGACCACAGACATATGCCAAGTCCAGCTAATACTTCCCAATTGCACATAGTTGCTCAAAAGAGAAAAATCCAAAAATGGACCCTAGTCCTGTAACAAAGAACTCAAAGGGTATTTTCTATTAATAGGGCCTGCTCAGTGCAGGCAATTGAATTTGAATAAGGGGTCAAATTATACATATATATATATATAGAGAGAGAGAGAGAGAGTGTATGTATATGTCTGTAGATCTCTGGATATATGTATATTTATATCTCTATATATAGATATACATATGTAGATATACACATCTATATATAGATATACACACGTGTATATCTACATATAGATATCTACATGTAGATATAGATATCTACATGTTATGCTTACAAAATATATATGCTTATGAGATCTATAGATATATACATGTAGATATCTATATCTATATCTCACTTTGCCACCCAGCCTGGAGTGCAGTGGCACGATCTCTGCTCACTGCAACCTCCACCTCCTGGGTTCAAGTGATTCTCCTGCCTCAGACTTCCCCACAAAATGTATATATATATATATATGTACATATATATATTTTTGGTAGAGATGGGGTTTTGCATGTTGCCTAGGCTGGTCTTGAACTCCTGAGCTTAAGCAATCTGCCTGCCTTGGCTTCCACAAGTGTTGGGATTACAGGCATGAGCCACTGCACCCACCCCACTATGTTTTAACATAACATAATGTTCAGGTTTGTCCAGGTTGTCACAAATGACAGGTTTTCCTTCCTTTTTGAGGCTGAATAGTATCTCATTTTGTATATATTCCACATTTTAAAATCTATTTATCTGTTGATGGACACTGAGAATGATTCCATATCTTGGCTATTGTGATTAATGCTGCAGTGAACATGGGAGTCCAGATACCTCTTCCACATACTGATTTCATTTCCTTTAGATATATACCCAGTAGTAGAACTGTTGAATCACATAATAGTTCCATTTTTAATTTTTTGAGGAATGTACATACTGTTTTCCATAATGGCTGTACTAATTTACTGTCCCACCAACAGTGTACAAGGGTTTCCTTTTCTCCATATCCTCACCAACACTTGTTATTTTTCATCTTTTTGATAATACCTATGCTAACAGGAGTGAGGCAATATCTCATTGTGATTTTGATTTACCTTTCCCTGATGATTAGTAATGCTGAGCATTTTTTCATAAACCTGATGGCTACTTGTATGTCTTTTTTACAGAAAGGCTTATTCTGTTTCTTTACCCATTTTTTAATTGGGTTGTTTTCTTGCTATTGAGTTGTTTGAATTCCTTATCTATCTTGGATGTTAACCTCTTATCCAATGTACTACTTGCAAATATTTTCTCTCATTCTATAGGTTATCTCTTCATTCTGTTGATTGCTTCCTTTGCTATACAGAAGTTTTTTAGTTTCATGTAATCTCATTTGCCCATTTTTGCTTTTGTTGCCCGTGCTTTTGGGCCCATAGCCAAAACATCTTTGTCCAGACCAATATTATGGACTTTTTACCTTATGTTTTCTTTCTTTTTTATTTTATTTTTTTTAGAGGGAGTCTCACTCTGTCACCCAGGCTGGAGTACAGTGGCGGCACAAACTCAGCTCAGTATAACCCTTACCTCCCAGGCTCAAGCAATCCTCCCACTTCAGCCTCCCAAATACCTGGGACCACAGACATGTGCCACCAAGTCCAGCTAATTTTGTTGTTGTTGTTGTTAGAGATAGGGTTTCACCATGTTGCCCAGGCTGGTCTCGAACGCCTGAGCTTAAGCAATCTGCCCACCTTGGCTTTCACAAGTCTTAGAATTATAGGCATGAGTCACTATGCCCACTCCCCCTATGTTTTCTTCTAGTAGTTTTACAGTTTCAGGTTTTGTGTTTAAGTCTTTAATTCATTTTGAGTTGATTTTTGTATATGGTGTGAGATGGGGGTCTAATTTTATTATTCTGCATGTGGATATCCAGTTTCCATAACATGATTTATTGAACAGACTATCCTTTCTCCAGGAAATTGGGAGTTACGAATCAACAGGCATAAATTTTCAGTTAAGCAAGCAGAATAATCTCTAGAGATCTACTGTATAACATTGTACCTATACCTAATATAATAAAGTATACTTAACATTTTTTAAGAAGGTATATCTCATTTTAAGTCTTCTTACCACAAGAAAGTAATACTTTTGAAAAAAAAGAAATAAAATGTTCAATAGGAAAGGTAAAATAAAGATTTTTTAAATGAGAGAATTGATAGGATATCTAGTGGTTTAATCCAGGAGTTCAGCTACCCTGTTAATATTACTTTGAGGAAGGGAGAAGAAATTCAAACTCTTAGAGAAATTAAGCAAAGAAAAAAAGACAAAAAACATTTTGGAGCTAATTAGAGATGAGAATCTTCAAGATATAAATTCCAAATTCCAACAAGGATGGATTTTTAAACTCACCAAAATAAATGTATTATTGTGAACTTTCAGACCACCAAGAATAACTAAAAGTTTTCAAAACACAACAACAAACATTATAAAACAATGGATCACTCAAAGAATAAGGAGTTAGACTAGCATTAGAAATTTTATCAGCAATATTAAAGGTCAGATAACAATTATACCAATTCCTTTAAAGGTCTATGGGAAAATAATTTTCAGTCTAGGATTCCAGTCATATTCATTAACAAGTATGAGGTTAAGATTAAAAATAATTTTATAGATAAAAATGATCAGATGTTTTTTTCTGCCATGCACTCTATATTGGGAGGCTATACCCTGAGGATGTACAATGGCAATATTGGATTGGAAATCAAAAAAAGAAGAAATTATGGAATCTAGGAAACAGCCAAGCACACAATAGGGACAGTGAAGCGATAATCCAGGATGACAGGTTCTAAGCCACTTTAAATCACAATCTGTCCAGTACTGAGTAGAAAGACTGAGTGAACTACAGAGGCAGTTCTCCACATAAAAAGAAAAGGGAAGTGTTTGAATGAGAAATTCTGATGTAAAAGATACAAAGTGAATGAGAAGCAATTAGAAACGGCAATAACTGGAATCTATACAGAAGCCAAGGTACAAATATTAGGGAATGGTTTTAAATTAGATTTTAATTGAGAGACTTTGATTGGGAGCCTGCCCAACTCATGAATCATTAAGCCAGTGGACTTAAAAAAAAAAAAAGTCGCCATGCATGGTGGCTTACAGTTGTAATCCCAGTACTTTGAGAGGCTGAGGCAAGAGGATCACTTGAGTTCAGACAAAGGTTGTAGTGAGCCATGATGTCACTGCACTCCAGCTGGGGAAACAGTGACACATTGATTCAAAAAACATAACAAAACAAAACAAAACAAAAACTCACAGATTCTAATTAACCCCATGTTATTTTAAGATACATATTACATTTATTAAAGCAAACTAAATATAACCTGAGAAAGACTTCGTACTTCTGTATTTAAGTCCTTGTGGATGAACCATCACCTACCTTAATAGACAGACAATATTGAAAACCTAACTTAAGAGTATTTGCTTGTAGCAATAGCTGAGTCTTGACCAATCCCAGCAGCCAACCCCAAATACTCATATACTGCTGAGTGTTCAAACTGTGTTCAAATAAGGCAAACACCAACCTGTAACCCATTCAGCTGTTTCTGTACCTCACTTCCAATTTCTGTATGTGACTTTCTTTTTTTGTGTGTGTGTGTGTGTACATTTATTCTGACCACAAGGTATATCTGGAGTCTCTCTGAATCTGCAGTGATTGGGAGGCTGCCCAACTGGTGAACCATTTTTTTCTTGCTCAGTTAAACTCCATTACCTTTAATTTGTCGGAAGTTTTATTTTAACACATTCAAGCTAAAAAGTTTCATGACTATATACACCTTTGTATTAAAAAAATGTTTTAAGAAGTATTGCCAGATATAATACTAGGTCAGAAAATATATTGTGACATTATCCACTTGCATGTTTGTACCATTCATATCAAAATTCTTTAACCCTCATATTGAGGGGAAAAAAGGTGCAAAGTACAAAGAAAATACAAATAACTGAAAGATCAAAACCACAGATAGCATCTACAGGGTAAACTCAAGATCAGAGAATGGTTAACATCTTCAGTTTATTTTAACAAATATCCTTCGAAAGGGAACTATAATATACTATGATTTTACTTAAAATATAAGTAATTTTTAAAATATAAAATATAACTTTTAATCTGAATTATTCTACTTCTATAAAAATAAGATTTAAAATTTAATCCATTAAAATTATTGGCTTTGATTTTTTTAAGGATATTAACAAAATTTTATTCTAAAGAAAATATTTCTGGCCTCTTTCTTTACCTTCCTGGTCTTTCAAAGCCAAATTCTCAAAGCCTAAATTATTTTCAAATAATTAATGAATTCTATCTTTTGAATGAAGATGGGAGTGAGTATCACTGGACTTCTCAAAAATTATAGCAATATTGCAGTTTCAACAACTACGAGTCTTTAAAAATATATCATGAATCAAATGATTTAAAATCGTTTTTAATTTTTTGTGCCTGAAAGTAGCAAAGTTACGCTTATCTGCATTCCTAGCGTTCCTATAAACTACAAAACAAATGTTTAATGAGTTACCATAAGAGGAGAGGAGAAGGTCAGTCAAATTTAGATAAAGGGCTCTGACTTGGCTCTTAATAAACTTATTGTCTAGATCTTGATAAAAGATGGCACTCAGGCCAATGTAACTAACAATATTAAAGCGAGAGATGAAGTTTCAGTACAAACTCAATATTGAGGATAATGAGAGACTTTAGAAGTAAAAAGAGAGATTGTAGCTAAAGAGATACTCTTTAGAGACTATGAATCTACTTTTAAAGTGCCTTGATATGAAAATATTTTAGATATTTTATATATTTTAGTGTATATTTAATATATATAATTATGTCTAATATGTGTATTCTAGATTATATAAAAATAAACTTATTTCCTTTATTCCTATTTTCCCCATATATATTAAACAATATATTATTAAATTCCATCTTCAGTACTTTGTCATTTCCCACTAGGACAGAGTTGCTAGCTGCTCTGGTACTGGGACCCCAATTTGGCTGGGGGCTCCCAAAACACACCATCACCTCACTTCAGTTATTTTGAGATACCTAGGCATCCTGAGACCTGAGATTCTCGGGTCTTTGCAACTGTTATTCTCTTTGTCTTGGACATCACTTCCCACCCTCAGACTTCTTTATGACTTCGTTCAAATCTTTACAATAAATTATCTGGATAAGCTATCTAAGACATCAATGCATTATCTCCATCTCTTGCATTTATTCTTATTATTTCTAGTTATCTAATATACATGTAGTTTATTTACTTATTGATCATCTTTATCTCTCAATAGAATGTAGGTTCCAGGAGGGCAGAGTGTTTGTTTGCATACTGTCAACTCTCTAGAATAGTGATTGACATATAGTAGGCATATGGTAAACATCGTTTAATAAGTGGATGTTTATAAAAATAATTCTGCTTTTATATGCCCTTCCCTTTGTATCCATCCCAAGACATAGGTGCATAGGTGTTTAACCTGTTAATCAGAGACTTGGTTAATACTTGATTCTAGTTTGCAATTCTAAAAGAACTGTCTGACCTAGGGTAAATAATATAGAGCTACAGGGGTCAATAAATTCTGCATAGGTGTCTGAAAGCTGGAACTCTTATTTATCAGCAAGCAGGGTTTGGGACATAAGGGTAGATACCGGAGTGTCAGAAGCATGCACATTGAGCACCAAATTCCCCCAAGCTGATAATTTTAAGGCCTTTATCTTCTGCTTCTGACAGAAAGTAGAGCTGATGCCTTCCAACAGTCCAAACACTGGGATACAAAGATTCGGGTACTTTCAACTCCAGGAGAGGGAGTAATTCCCTATGTAATAATTGAGAGGTGGACATGTAGCACCTGGTATGCAATCAAGAAGACCATACTTCCAAAGAAGAACTTCCTGAAGGAAAAAAGCTGGATACTGCTAGTTGACTACCATATTCTCATCATAGAAGAGAGGCTGGAGCACCAAAGAACTGTGAGGAGATTGGCAGAGTACATGATGCAGAGCAGAGTGATGTGCTGGCTCAGGGCCCAAGAGAGGATGTGGTAGTACCCCAGGAATAAGACCACCGCAGGCGCTGTTGGGAAGTACAGCACACATTGATAGTCAGTTGAAATGAGAAAATTTGGCCCTTAAAGTTTGTGATACAGTTGGTTGTGTCCTCTGAAAGTATATGGATCCCAGATAAGGAGCCCGAGGTCATTTTTCAAAATCAAAGCTAGGTCAGCAATAGAAACTAGAGGTCACATGGAAACACTTTTAGGCTTTGGTATAATGCATCTTTTTAGGTCTGGCTTTCAGAGGTATGACTCTATTTCACAGTTGGGGGAGAAACACATGTTGGGAGGAAAACCTGACCTCAGGGCATGTGACTTACATTCACACTAGGTCTGGGGACTGTTTATAAACACAATCACATGAGTATTGTAAATACTACCAAATGAAAGGCAGTAATTAGGGTGAGTGGGAACTTCGAGCAGTTGACAATTTGATTTGCCCTTTCTTATGCTTTTGTAAATTTAATTATTTGTACGTGTATGCTGTCAAGAAGAGCACAGGTAAATTTTATTTAACAAATATTTATTAAAAACATACCATGTGCCAAGCACTGTATTCCTGTGCAGTACTTTGATTTGATTTTGATATAATTTTTTTTCTTTTAGAAACAGGGTCTCACTCTGTTGCCCAGGCTGGAGTGCAGTGGTGTGGTCACAGCTCATTGCAGCCTCAATCTCCCAAGCTCAAGTGACTCTCCTGCCTTGGTCTCCCAAGTAGCTGGGACCACAGGTCCTCGCCACCATGTTCAACTAATTAAAAAAAAAAAAAAAAAGAATCTGTAGAGATAGCTTCTCCCTATATGTCCCAGGCTGGTCTCCAAGTACTTGAATTTTAAAATAGGATTTTTAAAATTCTATTTTTAAGGATAACGTGTTGATGTCTTAGATAGCATATCCAGAGAATTTAATGTAAAGATTTGAAAGAAGACAAGTAGGTAGTCATGCAGAAATGGGGGGGAACGTCCAAGGCAAAGAGAATAACAGTTGCAAAGACCTGATTATAGAGCATGCCTAAGCATCTCAAAAATAACTGAAGTGGAGTGATGGTGTGTTTTGGGAGACTCCAGCCAAACTAGTGTTCCAGTACCAGAGCAGCTAGCAACTCTGCCCTAGTGGAAAATGACAAAGTACTGAAGATGACTGTTTAGAGTAATCATGGGATACGTTTTTTGCCTTACAGACAGCCTAATGTCTAGTTTTCTGGGGAAGAGGAGATAAGGGTCAACAGGAAACTCATTTACCCTTATGGCTCTTGACTAACTCATATCCAGCTTATACCTGCCTGCCTGACCATCGCTTTGACACTGGGAGCCCAACTTTGTGTTCCTCCATGAATCCAGGGGGAAACCCAGACTGGGGTAATTCCTGGTTATTCAGATGGAAGGCATAAATTTAATACATCACCCCAAGAAGAAACAAGTTTAAAGATATTTAGTTATATAGATCATGGGCAAAGGAGGGCATAATGAGTCAGGAGAGTAGTCATTCATCCCCAGGTCATGTGAAGCAGGAATGAAGAGTCAGGCAGAGAGAAGAGAACACATGGCAGCTAGCAGTATATGTAAGGTAACAGGGTGCAGGTCACTTAAGTTCACAGGCAAATCCCTGAAATATCTCTTTGAAAATATCAACAGCAGGAAAGCAGGGAGCCAGTTTGCTAGCCTGAAGAGATGCCTCTAAATTCTTATCTCTGGCCACCAACTTTAGCCATTTGATGTGATGTAGAACTGGAAACTGTCAAGGGTAACTGAGCCCTGCCTCTGGTATGAGAAAGTTAATCCTACATTCAAAGATGGATACCGAGCCTATATAAACTTACAATCATTCACTACATGGTAGAAGGCAGTATTTAGAGTCAGAGAGATAATTTGGGGTGGTAGTGTAACTGGAAGGGTAAAAACGGCATACAGAGTCTTGTTGGCCATAGTTAAAACTTTAGGTTTTATTCCAATTAAAGGAGAAACTTGGAGATTTTTGAGTGAAAGAATGACATAATGTGATCACACAGGGCACTGGATTGACATCATCTAAACATGGGCAAAAGCAGAAGCAGGGAGACCAGTGGTGACATCAAAAGTGGCTAAATTCTGGTTTTACTTTGAAGATGGAACTGATAGGGGAGAAAGACAGGAGTCAAGTATTAAATCAAAATTTTCATAAAAACTGGAAGAATGGTTTTCTGCGCCTGTGGACCACTTGTCCCTTTCACGTGCCCTGGATTTGGACGTGAGCTTGCAATATTCGCAGGGGCGGAGCAAGATGGCCGAATAGGAACAGCTCCAGTCTCCAACTCCCAGCACGAGCGACACAGAAGACCAGTGATTTCTGCATTTTCAACTGAGGTACTGAGGTCATCTCACTACGGAGTGCCGGACAATCGGTGCTGGTCAGCTGCTGCAGGCCGACCAGCAAGAGCTGAAGCAGGGTGAGGCATCGCCTCACCTGGGAAGCGCAAGGGGAAGGGAATCCCTTTTCCTAGCCAGGGGAACTGAGACACACAACACCTGGAAAATCGGGTAACTCTTAGCCCAATACTGCGCTTTAAGCAAATGGGCACACCAGGAGAATATATCCCACACCCGGTCAGGAGGGTCCCACGCCCACGGAGCCTCCCTTATTGCTAACACAGCAGTCTGCGATCC